>NC_056740.1:414210071-414297571 GCF_019279795.1 Protopterus annectens | reverse complement strand
CAATGACAGCTCTGGAAGTGTAACACCACACCCTGTGCATATGATGTCACCTGTGCCACCACCTGTGATGTGTAACATTGATCAGACTAACCTGGTGCTGATGCACACGGTGGCTTTATTCCACTGTATTGATGTTAGCATGCTGTTAACACACAGTGTGTTACTTCCAGGTGTATATCAGCAGGCATGATGCATTGCAGCTATGACCATCACTGTAGCATAGTTTACAGCACTGTTAATTCTGATGATGTATTCTCCATCCATGTGCCATTTCACTGATGTGTGTAGTATTGGCAGCATGTGTGTCTGAGTGTGCAGTACGTGTGTGATGTGTGTAGTACACATGTATACATGCTTACAAACGCATACACGACATTACACAGGCTTCACCATTTGTACACTAGCTTACTCGTTCTTCCACACTCCACACGCGCACATGGGCTAACACGTGCGCACACATGCTTACTCAGGCTTACTGTCGCGCACGGGCGCAGACACACTGTGGGCAGGTTTGCAGGTCACATCAGTGGTATCCATGGCATACACCGCCAGTCTCCTGACGTTCCCTAGAATAGCTCATAACACGCCTCTTCCACTGAGTACTGACAGCAAACATGTGATACTACTCCGGTGAGGTTACAGTGTTTTATACATACACACTCATGTTGTCACCTATCTTCTACTCTAATAGTCCCCTTAACCTACACTACACTGTAGAGGCTTGACCCATAGGGCATGATATGTTGTGATTCACTATCCTCAGCCTCACTTGCATCACATTGCCTACAAATGCTTTGTTACATCTCTGACAGAGTGCTTCCACACATAAGAACCAGTACGCAGTAGCCATGTTGTCTCCAACTTGCCATTCATCTGCATGGCGTACTAACATCTAACTAAACCTACATTTTGTATGTATATTATACATATATAACTTGTTTTGAAGCGCAGAGCGTTCTCGTGGTGCGCTACACTTCCACACCAGAGATCGGGGGAGGATAACTACTGTTTTATTGATATCCAATGGACAAAGCTGCCACTGGCCTTGGACATTGGCATGCTTCTTTGACTGTATTCATACTGTATTTGCAGCTGTCATTGCTCCATTTAGATACGTGCAGAACGTTAGTCGCCTAACATCCAGGTACATTTCTGCACATAACTCTGCTCTTGCACGGACAGCTTACTGCTTCATGTATAGCGTAATTACATCATTTGCATAGCTTTCACATACAAATGGGGTATGTTGCAAATCCCAACTTTGTCCGTGCAATGTTCATGTTACAGGCGATCTTGCACACCCCTACGGGTGTTTGCTGAACAGCCTGGCAATCATATTTCATTGCTGTACTCACACTCAATCCATACACGCCAGAGGCTTCGTGTATCATGGCCTAGACTTTGCTTTGTGCTATGTCTATTTGTGGTGTATGCATGGCTGTGGGTATGTCCCACTGTCATCATTGGTAAAGGTGACGCCCTATAGGTACTTCATGTAGACTGCTGTGTCATTTGACATGTCAGCACATACCTGCGGCCAATACTGAACTTCCTACTGCAGCGCTTTTCATACCTTCTGAGTTATCTTGCGGTCGATAATGCTGTTTCCTCAGACATGTATCTGTTTCTGATCATACCTCTCAACCTCCTAGAGCAAAACATCTGTACAAAGCCTAACATGATGGGGGGACAGATAGGGGAAGATTTTAAATATTGCTCTTACAAACGTGGATAGGTGACAGTATAATAGGTTTTGCATTACTATGACTTTTCTGAGGGATTTGGGGTCTTAAACTCAAATGTGTGTCATTATTTAATTATGTCAGTTCTCAGGTATTTGGCAGACAGGTACAGATTGTAAGAGGAACACACCAAACATATGAGGCATACATCTGCACATTCTGCGAGACTCTGTACAGTTGTGAGGTATGTTTCTGATACAGGATATTAATTTTCTTACACCAATACACACAATATATGGCGCCGTCACAGGCCAGATGCCATTACATTCCTATTGCAGGACACACCCACCCAGAGGGTTATATTCCTCACACAGGCCAACAGGTGCTTATCTACACTAATTATTCTATCATGTACCTTATGTATGCGGTATTTGCTTTCCGTCAGTGGCAGAGCTCACGTCACAGTATGGGGGACTGGACACTGTATTGGTGACACTGCATGACACCCTGAGGGACACATGTCTTTTGAGTCTATTAACCTTCCACATTGACTTTCACAGGCATACGTTGTCATTCACATTTGTGGAAATACATGCTTTTGACTTGTACATGTTTTGTCATTTGTCCTGACATCTTTCTTCTCACCTGTCCACCTAGTATCACTAGTTCTGTACATTTATTTAGGACGGGTTACCTTCATACCTCTCACCTGTACACATTATGGGTAAATGCCCCAAGGTTTGACCTATGATTCTGTTACATTTGTCATAATAATGTGCCTTTCTGGTAGATTGATGGCAAGGCATGACGGACTGTGCGGTTAGGTAATAATGACTGACATTTCTATTTCATGATTACTAACTCTCATAACATTCATATTCCTGACTATGCAATTATTCTGTCAACGTTATGACCTTGTCTGGGGTATATTTAATATAGTCCCTATTTGTATTTCATGTACTATGCCTTAGTCCAGCTGTCTTATTCTGACATTTTGGCAGGTATGGTTACCATCTTGGTCGTACGCATGTCCATCCATGATAATCACCTACATGACACTGATATAGGTCCCTACGTCTTCCCCCAATGGTTTACACAATATCCAGTAGATGGGTTGCACCTTTTTGGAGAATATAGGTGTGTGCTATACCCACATAGGTATATTGATCACTCCCATGGGGTGTACCTAACAGATTTGTGCCAACCAACACCTAGGCCCATTTCTGCATACCCATGATTCCCATACCTGACACCCCTCCACAGTACCCATTAGACATGTTTAATGTGAGTGATAATAAAGTGTGAGGACACTTCTGAGCACTCCCCACTCTGTGGATATCAGGTCGTACGTCATACATTCTATCAACCCATGTGTTATTACCCTTGCACCTGCTACTGTTGCATGTACAGCTATATCGTAGTTGCAGTTGTGATGTCTTTTGCATCAATGATGGTTCGCTCTTCATACAGGATCAATTTTTGGGGTCCTGCAAAGGACACCTATATTCATGTTTAATGTGTAGAACTTGCAGGCCCTGTCACACTGGTACTTTCCGGGCAATGGTTTGGAAAGCAGCGGTGTATTCTCCTTTCATGCATGTCTGTCTGTCTATCCATAATAGCTATACCGTGACCTATTTATGTACATGTGTTATATGTACAGGGACATATGTTTGTTGTGTATATATCTATTAATGTATCGTGTATGTATATATATATATATATATATATATATATATATATATATATATATATATATATATGTACATATATACATATGTCTGTACATTCCTCATTTCATAATTTGCTTTGGTTTATGTCTGTGGATATATGTGTATATATATATATATCCAGATCATACCTTTCAACTGTACAGATTTCCGCTGCATGTACAGCTGTTTGCCTCTTATATTTGGTCCGTTTTTCATTACAATGTGTCTATCTGGCAAGTTAGTGGCATATCATTAAAGACTGACGGTAAATAATGACAAACATTTCAGGTTACGACTTCATACCCTTCAGAGAATCCATGCTAGTGACACACCTGTTATTCTATCCACTTTCTATGTTTGTTAGGGCAATATCTGGGGATTGTCCCTATTTGTACCAGTTGTTTTCATGGCTTTGTCCGGTTTTCGTACTTTACAGGGTTAACAGGTATGAGCCATGTACATAGAACGTGGGGAAAACAGCATTCATTTGCTATGCTGTGAGCGGATTACACACGCGCACTTGCATATCCTTATTGTGGGTTACATATGTTTCATAGATATTTGTGCTTACGTGAACTTTCATAATTCTGACCATAACAGTTACATATCTGTATTCCAGTTTATGGACTGCTGCGAAACACACGTTCACCTTTACATATTTAAATGTGTGTACAGCACGAACGCATTCATTACACTTTCAAGTTATATGTGCAGTGGTCGTAGGTCAACCGGGACTGCATTCACGTTGGCCGGATGCCGGAACCACTATTCTATTGGTGTTCTCCCTCATTGATATGCATACCCATAGTACTTAGCTACATCAACATACGCCTCACCGCTTCACCTACAACAGAGGCATCCATTCTCCTGCTGGGAAAAACGCGGTACTACATATTACGCATTCCCTATTGCCTACTGCTGTGGACCCCAGCTGCATTGTTAATCACTCCGAGGATATGCAGAATACCAAGGCATATAGTCCAGGCACATACAGGTCTTTGATTGTCAGGGTGTTCATGTAGTGATCTGGGTTTAGGCTTGTCCACCTGGTGAACAGAACTTTCCTGGCCGAGTTCAAATGTCAGACGAAGCATATGGAGAGGGAGTTTCTCCCTATTATGAAGTTTTACCTGTGTTTATAGACACAAGGTGTTTGGGCACCTGTCAGCAGCTTATTCTGTTGGCAATACATATTATGGGTGGGGTTGTTACAGTCCATACTCCACGGTGAGGGGTGTTCCCATTCACATTTGACTATTACCTATATACAGTGATACGGGGATTATTATTTTGGACATGAAGTGACTACAGGTATGCAGTTGTACATTACACAAGTTGTTACTGTAAATATGTATGGACCATACCTCTCAACCTCTTAGAGCACCAAAACTGCACAAAACCTACATGATGGGGGACAATTAGGGACACATTTTAACGATTGTTCTTACAAGCTTAGAACATTGATAGAATACTAGGTTTTGCATTAGCATGACTTTTCTGAATGATGTCGAGTCTTAAACTCAGGATATTTCTCATTTAGTGACTTCAATCCTCAGCTATTTACCACACTGGTGCAGATTGTCAGAGGCACACAACAACAATATGGGGCAAACCTCTGGTCATTCTTAGGGTTGCCACCTTTTCAAATGCCCAAATATTCTGTAGAAATGTCAGATTTTCTAGGACAAAACATACCTACAGCCATGCATAGTACAGAACTTAACCTTTTTTGCACAAATAATAGCTTATTCTAGTATCATTTGAATTGCTTATGCTACTTCACATAACATATAGCAGTTTCATATATAAAATAACTGTTTTATGCAACTATTAAAGAAACTTAGGAAATAACTTTGTCCTAAAATCTCAGGACATTTGCAATGTCTTGATTTTTTTCACAGGACACAACTGCCTGAACTGTTACTCGCAAAGTGGGATAGGTGGTGACCCTAGTCATTCTGCGAATATCTGGACAGTTGAGTGGTATGACACGGACCTCTGTAATACGCTGTTGTGTTCTGGCACAGCAGTAGCTCAGCATTAAAGACTGCAGTCGGAACGTGCTTACAGACAGTTGGGTTTCAGACTTCATACTCCGGACATTAATGCCAATGTGCAAACTGTTATTTTATCAAATGTCTATGTTTCTAAGAGCTATCTTTACAGATTGTCCCTGTTTTCGGACCTTTGTCTCACGTGTATTCACAGCTCTGTCCAGCTATCTTGCTCACACAGTTTGACAGGTATGGTCCGGTTACACCTGCACACTGTCAGTGTCCCTCACACTTGATCAGGGTTGACCTGTTTACGTCAGTGTCTTCCTCACCCTCATGCCATTTGCCACTATGCAAATGTGTGCATTATATTCTCCCTCCTATTCGTGTCTGGACACGTGCATCACGGGAAGGTATTTTATCCTGGGTGGTAGGTTATGCATGCCCACTTAGGGCTGGACAGTGTCATGGACCTCCACTGCATGTTCTGACTTGTGTCCAGATATCTACAGGATTGGACATCATGTCTTCATACCCATTCTACTATTTACACAGGTTGGTTATCCCATGAGGGATATCCCAAAAATTGGACTAGACCAAAACAAGTCAGATACCGAAGATTTTTGTGGCTTTACGAAAATGTGCAGGAGGTTTTACATGCAGGGGATACATGGTTTGAATCCTGACACTGCCTAGGGTGACAATACCTACTACATATGCATAGGGGTCACTGTGTGTAGCTGTGTCTGCAACAAACCAGTGGACCAAGTATGGCTGGATTTGGTGGATGTTCTGGTATGGAGGCAGGTTGTGTGTTGTGGAGGGTATGCTAGGTAGGCCATTATGCATCCAGGTGTGTTGCGTTTGTTATGGCCAGTTCCATCAGGACCCATCTGTGGGTATGTGATGGTGACGTATCTAAACATTTGTCTCGCACATTTCCATATTCATATGTTTGTGGGATTGTGTTCTACATTATGGCCTGTCTGCTTGTCTTGCAGCTGTTTCTACATGTGGTTGTGTTTCTTTCCACTTCACCCGCTGCCCCCTCCTACACCTCCGGTTCACCTTTTCTGCATATGACACAGTATCGCCTTTGAGGATTTTACCATTAACCACCCACCCCTCACACGTGAATTCATCACACCCCATAGAGCACTACTTTGGTTGTTGGCCCATGACACGGCCAGAGTTACACATTGACTACCCTACATGTGTCGGGTACCTTTATGGTTGTGTGGACTACCCTGCCATGTTTGCTTTCCACATGCTATACCTCAAGCACATAGGTACACGCCCATACTTCACTTTCATTACTTGGTTGGTATATCCGGGTACTACCCGTTCGACTGTGTCACATACATGTTCGGATTATACAGCTGCCTTCTGGATTTTGCCAGCCTGTTGTACTCATTGGTAGGATGGCACCTTTTCCTATGTCCAAGCTATTCCTTACACATGTCCGACTGTTGTGGACAATGCCTCCCCACAGTCGACGGTTGTGTTTCCACCTTTTCAATTGGCCAGTGACATTTGTGGTGAACACAGCATATTTTACAGGCCGACACATACCCACGGTCAGTTCGGCAGATAAAACTTACAATTCTTGCCTATATCTAAGCTTATTCTTGTAGCATTTCGGTGTCTTATTCTGTTTCTTATGACATTTATGTAATATACATTCAGTGAAATATGTTTAATGCAACTATTACATGACGTCTACGGAATAATTATGTCCTATATTCTCTGGACATTTGCCATTTTTACATGTTTGTGTCAGGACACATCTGCCCACAGAGGGACTGTCACACGCAAAGTGGGACAGGTGGTAATCTTAGTCGATGGTACGGATCATACTGTTCCTTTTGGCCTACATGTGTCCGTATTGTTATAGCTGTTTATATGCTCCTTCTGTTTCGTTTACATGTGTATGCTCTTTCCTATCACATTTGGTATGTGAAATACGGACATACCTTTTGTATGTGACTATTACATGCCTTGTGGGATATGATTCAGACATACGGTCACTACATATATCTACATTTCTCCTCGTATATTTTGTTATGGACACATCTGCACAGCTATGTTCCCTCCCTCACATTATGGGTCAGCTGGTGACCCTCTGCATTGGGCTGGACGTACCTACTGGCAGCGCGTTAACATATGATACGTTTCACTTCCACATGGTATAGTTATCAACACTACGTTGGACTACAGACACACGGTTTTCATGTCATTTGTTCAAGGGTAGGGACCCGTTATTCCTTACCGTGCATTTGTGTTTGCTTCTTTATTTTCTGTTCGCAGGGACTATCTTGCATGCTTTGCATATGTTTCAGTATCCACAGACACTGATAGGTGCGATTACTATTGCAGGCGGAATATAATATTCAGCAGTTTAGGTTGCTCATCGACAGCCAACATTGACACACCTCCATGTGCAACTTCGTTACGCCCCATGCACTCACGCACGTTTCCTATGCACGTGGCTGTGGCGGCTGCGCGCCTTCATTAATATGCATATGGCGCAACTACTCCATATATATGCCGCACGGACGGCGCAGGCCTTACGTCGGCCTTGCGCTGAGCTTCATGAATCCTGGGGATATTTACAGAAATACATTTTTTAATAAATATGTACATGGATATTTTCGATTTATTGATGATTTGATATTTATATGTAAAGGTGGACGAGATCAAGTTAATAGGTTCATAGATGAATTACATGAGAATGAAGCTGGAATGAAATTTGATGGTGTACAAATAGGTGAACAAGTTAATTATTTGGATGTAACCTTGAAAGGAAGAGAGGAACTATATATTAATACTAGTATCCATAGGAAGTTTAAAGAAACTAATTTTATTTTACATGGAAAAAGTTTCCACCCACCACATACCATTAAATCTATCCCTTATGGTGAATTTTTAAGGGTAACAAGGTTATGTAGTGACCCAGTAGAAGCAAAGAAGAAATTAAATGAAAGTTATAAAAAAAAAATTTGTAGAAGAGGTTATAAGGAAGCTGATGTAATGAAAAGTTTGGATAAGGTTATAAAAATAAGGGCAATGGTAACAGCTATGGGAGAAATAATGGGCAAAAAGAACATATTTATTCACCACTACCTATTCTGTAATGACAGAAGAGGTAATGGAACAAGTTAAATATTTTTGGAATGTAGTAAAAAGAGAAGTGGATTTTTTACACTGCAAACAAGTTTGCTTTTTCTTCAGGAGGGAGAAGCTTAAAAGATTTATTGGTACATAGTAAATTTAAACTGCCATATATAACAATGAATAAACAAATAAATAGGCAGGGTACTTTAATATGTGGACAGTGTAGTATGTGTAAATATGTAATGAAAGAATTTGAAAGTATAAATGGAGTGATATTTCAAACTACTGGAATGTTCAATTGTAGTACAGAAGGGGTGGTTTATGGGCTAAAATGTCTGCGCAATAAATTTTATGTAGGAAAAACGAAAAGGCAGTTCTCCTGCAGACTAAAGGAACATGTACGAGACATAAAAAATAATAAGCAGACAAGCGCTATAGCAGTGCACTTTAATGAATGTCATGATGGTAACCCTAGAGGGTTACAAGCAGCAGTTTTAGATAGGGTTGAAATGAATTTGTATATGAGTGAACAACAAATGCAATGCTTATTAAGACAGAAAGAAGCTGTTATGATTTTAAAATTTAAAACAATGAACCCTGTGGTTTTAAATCAAGAATGCATAAGGAAAAATGTGCTATAATGCAGTATTGTGTGTTTTAATGGATAATTGATTTATTTTTAAGTGTTTAATAATGTAATGGGGGTAATTAAGTGCGTATATAATGGGGGTTGTGATTATTTGAATGTATACTCTGATAAAGGCGTATTGAGCTGAGGTGCTAGAGATGAGAAGTTTTGTGGATTTGTTTTATTAAATATTCTACAAAATCACTTTGAGACTGGTCTGCAAGTTTGTAGTTCATTATATTTTCGTTTACCAGAAGTGGTTAACATAAATTTAATGTTATGTTCAGTCCTCACACTACTATGAAGCCAAACTCTTAACCAGACAAGTACTAACAACATGAAATTGTCAAAATGTAAGGCAGGACAATTTTTAGAAGCACAGTTCCCAGTGTCATCCATACTTTCCCATAGGTAGATCATAAATATTCTTTTAGTCTCAGTCTTAGATTCATTTTTCTTGAGCTGTTCTGTTTGTTGCCTACTGGGTCTAGAAGTTTTACTGCTGGGGTGCCAGGGAGGAGTTTCTTCGATTTTACTGTTATTTTTTTTTTATTTATATTTTTTTATTCATTCTTGGTTATATTTATTTTTATCGTACTCTTTGAATGTAGCCTTATAGCAGAATAAAGGGTGACACGTTTATGTCTTGCCTTCAAAGCCGAGTTTACATGATAAAAGTCTTAAAACAATACTGTGTATTTTCTTTTTAAGTGTTTTAAATGCCAATATCACAATTTTCTCATCATAGACCCTTACAGTGCTACATGTAAACAAGTACGTTTTAAGTGGTTGTGTGATGTATCTGTACTTGAATCAACAGCCTTTCTTCACAACAGTGCAACTTCCCTGAAACTTTGCACTGTTTCCTTTCGATAGTTTATTGCAACAAACTCTATCACTGTGACTTGCACGCCACTTACAGATGGTTTCATAGTTTCATAGTATAGTACTAGGCTATCTGCCCTGGGGCATTTGTAAACCTAGCCATAGTGATGTGGCTTTTGCCACCCCATGAAGTGGTACAAAAAATGTACAGAATAAATTTAGAATACTGTGCCTCTGTCTAGTAGTGACACAATGAAGGTCCCCTTATATAATAGAATTAGTTTACTGTGCCCCTGTCTAGCAGTGACACAGATGTGACCCCCAGGGTAAACTTACAATCTCCCATCCACTCATCAAGATTTCTCTTGAAAAGAGTCAGTGAGGGGCTCTGCCTAATATGAACTGGGATCTTGTTCCAAAGCATGGGAAGCCTCTGGGTTATGAATCTATCCCTCCAGCATGTCCTATTCATACTTGTGCCGAGGTTTAGGTCTTTAGCTCTCGTGGTCCTGGTGGATTTGGATTTTTTGAGGTGAAGCATGTCCATCAGATCCTGATTGGACATGGCCTTGTACATCAGGCAGAGATCACCTCTGAGCAGGCGGTATGCTACTGAAAAGAGCTGAAGTTTCTTTAGTCTGGCAGAATAAGACATATGTTGGAGACCCTTGATCCTTTTGGTGAGGTACTTTTGTGGTCTCTCCAGCTGTTGCAAATGCCGGGTGAGGTACATACCAAATGGGGCATTGTACTCAATCATGGGTCTGATGAGGGAGGACTATAGGGGTACAATGACATCCTTGGATCTGGATGTGAATCCCTTCATGATGAGGTGTGCAAGGTAGAATGTTTTTCTAACCACTTTGGCAACGTGGGTGTCAAATGAGAGGTCGCTGTCAACTTGGGTCCCTAGGTCTCTGATTACTTTTTCCGTACTCAGCGAGTTGCTGTCTATGTGATAATTTGTGGGTACTTTGTTTTTCCCAAAGGGGATGACTATACATTTTTTGGCATTTAGTTTAAGGCCGTGACTCCGGCACCAGTTGTCCGTTTCTGTGAGGCCTTTTTGTAGGATGTGTGTGTCTGCTGGTGTATCGACTATGGCGCCTAGTTTGCAGTCATCTGCGAACTTTGTCAGCCACAGCCCTCCCATGTTTGCTTTAACATCTGAGAAATAAATGCCGAACAAGAGGGGTCCAGGACAGATCCCTGTGGGACACCACTTGTGACTGGCTTTGAGTCTGACATTGCTCCAGCGATTTTAACTTTATGGGTTCTGTCCTTTAGCCAGTTTGCAACCCATCTAGTGACATAAGGGTTTACTTTTAAGCTGTTGAGCTTATCTATGATGCCTGAGTGGGGTATTGTGTTGAAGGCCTTAGCCAAGTCCAGGTATGCTGTATGGACTGCTTTGCCCTCATCAATGGCTCTAGTGACTGTTTCGAAAAAGTCAATCAGGTTTAAAAGGCAGGATCTGCCCTTTACAAAGCCGAACTGGGTGGGGTCAAGTGTCTGTAGGTCCCCTATGTCTCTGTTTATGAGTTCCATAATGATTCTTTCCATAGCTTTGCAGACCAGGCTGGTTAAGCTTATGGGTCGGTAGCTTCCAGGGTCTGTAGAGGCACCCCCCTTGTGGAGTGCGACCACTGTTGCTGTACGCCAGTGTTCAGGTACATATCCCGAAGTAAGGCTAAGGTTAAATAGCATTTTTATGTGTGGGTTTAGCTCCTCTTGGAGTTCACGTAACACGCAACCCGGGATACCGTCAGGTCTCATTGATGCTGTGTTTTTTGCTTTGTTTAGGGCGGTTCTCACTTGGACATCTGAGATGACAGGGAGATTACATTCAGCTGGGATAAGTATTTCTTCTTTTGGGGGTGAAGGAGGGGAGAAATTTGCACTGAACCTGTCAGCCAGAATGTTGGCAATATCTGTGGGTTCAGTGTATTTTATGTTGTTGTGAACCAACTCTGAGCATATCTGAGGGTTTCCACCCAGGTTTCTAACATAGCTGAAGAAGGCTTTGTGGTTATCTTTAGTGTCCTTAGCAATTTTATTATTATTGACTGGATAATGCAGATATGAATTATGAGAAATGTGAGAGTGAGTGACTGGAAGGTACCTGCACTTATAAGGAGTGATGCAGAAACTCCCTGCTTCTAATCCATTCATCAGCAGAAGTTTATAACTGATGCATTAACAGGTGTTCTAATATGGACTGGAACTCTATTCCATTGCCTTGGAAGTGTTTGTGTCTTCTTTTTAATTTTATATAATTTAATTTAACCAAATATGAACTATTTTCATGTTTACTTTCAGTTTCATAAAAATTCCATTCCATACTTATTTTCAAGGATTCACCCCTATAGGTTTTATATGCCAACCATAATTTTCATCTAACAGTTATGCATTTAATAATAAATAATACAGCTTCTTGCAACCTTTGTATATACTCTAAGTCAATGAGGGTATGTTTTCTTTTTGTAAATTTCCTCTGTACCATTTTGAGCATGTTGACCTTATTTGTGATATATGCTCAAAATGCTGAATTATATTCAAGTACTGGGCAAGTAATTGACTTAAACAGTTTACACAGAATCTAAGCATCCTAAGAGGAAATCGATCTGCATAACAGGTTCAAAAATCTTAAAGGCTTAGTTTTGATAGCTACAGAAATTTACCTGAATGATAGTTTGTTTCTAATAACACGTAGGATCAAATTATTTGCTGAAGAATTTTGAACAAAGCCAGAAATAATGGGAGGACAAATGTACAAAATTAGAGACAGACTTCAAATATTGCTGTTGATAGAATGACAGGATGTGCATTAACATGTATTGTTTAAAGAATATGAAATCAAAAGCTCAAATGGCTGTTGTGATTTAACAAATGAAAACTGAAATGATTTGTCAGAAAGCCACAAATTTTGCATGGAACAAACCGAAAAGTATAAGGCAAAAATACAGACATTTGAGAAGAATGTTGAGGCCAAGGACAGGGCTAGTAAAATCAGACACATTCTGCAAAATCAGGGAGAAATGAGGACTAGCCAGGCCCCAACCATTCAAAGATTCTAGTCTTCAAGTAAAAAATATATATATATACCAAACACAACTGCCAAGCTTTCTCTTTGCACAGGACTCGCTCTGTTGACGTCTTGCTCTATCCTGCCCATGATCTAATTGAGTAATTGTCTGGATGGATTGTAGCTGGGACAAGCAGAAAGCCAACAAATCAAATGGTTAGATCTGCCAAACATCCTCCCTGGGGTGCTTTTCTCACCTCTCTTATTTATTTATTTATTCATTTATTCTTACAGTAAAAAAGTCTACTTTTCTTTATCATAAAAATAAATAAATAATGCACAGAAAGGGCCCATAGAAGATGTAGCAAGAGTGATATGCCCGATGACCACCTAGTTGGGCTGTGCTTACGGCTGGCCATGTCTGAGGCAGAACAGTAAGCCATGTTCAATATTAGTCACAAAAGGATCACACTTTCATTTATAGTTACTAGGCATGCAGTCCTGGAGACCTCTGAGGAGCCTCACCTATATTCCCCTTGCCCCATTGCCCCAAGAGCACTGTAAGGTTAACTCATTTGCCCAGAGTCACAAAGTAGGCAAATGGAGACTGAAGCAATCAAACTCTTAACTACAGGAAATAACTTGTTAGCTCATAGCTTTAATGTCCTGTGCTGTCAGGGGAGGAAGGGACTACATTTCAATTCAGATATTAAACTTTTACTGCCTTCATGAAGAAATGGATGTCAAGCCATTTCTGTAAAAGCAGTATTTTCAAACACCATCAAACATGAGTACACACATTTCTACCAGTCCAGTCATTGGCCCATCCATTCACCATTTTATCTACCTATCATTCACCCAACTATTTGTTCAGCCATTCACCCAACCAACCAATCCATCTTGCTGGAACTCATGAAAGGCATACTTAGCCTTAATTTGTTTCAATGTGACCCCCAAATCTGGCAATATGCAGGTCAAAACTTCAAAAAAATCTTAAAATTGGAACAATATTTATTTGCATTTCACTGCAAACAAAAGTAACTATATTTTTAAAGTTACAGCTATGTCAGTGATACAATAACTATATATTTAACATTACAGCTATGTCAGTGATACAATAACTAGATATTTAACATTACAGCTATGTCAGTGATATGATAACTAGATATTTAACATTACAGCTATGTCAGTGATACAATAACTATATATTTAAAGTTACAGCTATGTCAGTGATACAATAGATATTTAACATTACAGCTATGTCAGTGATACAATAACTAGACACTTAAAGATACAGCTATGTCAGTGATACAATAACTATATATTTAAAGTTACAGCTATGTCAGTGATACAATAACTAGATATCTAACATTACAGCTATGTCAGTGATACAATAACTATATATTTAACATTACAGCTATGTCAGTATTACAACTATATATTTAACTTTACGCTATGTCAGTGATACAATAACTAGATATTTAACATTACAGCTATGTCAGTGATACAATAACTAGATAGTTAACATTATAGCTATGTCAGTGATATGATAACTAGATATTTAACATTACAGCTATATCAGTGATACAATAACTATATATTTAAAGTTACAGCTATACCAGTGATATGATAACTAGATATTTAACGTTACAGCTATATCAGTGATACAATGACTATATATTTAAAGATACAGCTATGTCAGTGATACAATAACTAGACACTTAAAGATACAGCTATGTCAGTTATACAATAACTATATATTTAAATTTACAGCTATGTTAGTGATACAATAACTATATATTTAACATTACAGCTATGTCAGTGATACAATAACTAGATAGTTAACATTACAGCTATGTCAGTGATACAATAACTAGATATTTAACTTTACAGCTATGTCAGTGATATGATAACTATATATTTAAAGTTACAGCTATGTCAGTGATACAAAAACTATATATTTAACTTTACAGCTATGTCAGTGATATAATAATGAGATATTTAACATTACAGCTATGTCAGTGATACAATAACTAGATATTTAATGTTATAGCTATGTCAGTGATACAATGTATATTTAACTTTATAGATATGTCAGTGATACAATAATTATATATTTAACATTACAACTATGTCAGTGATATAATAACTAGACATTTAATGCTGCAGCTATGTCAGTGATACAATAACTAGATATTTAACATTACAGCTATGTCAGTGATACAATAATTATATATTTAACTTCACAGATATGTCAGTGATACAATAACTATATATTTAACATTAAAGTTATGTAAGTGATACAATAACTAGATATTTAATAGTACAGTCATGTCAGTGATACAATAACTAGATATTTAATATTACAGTCATGTCAGTGATACAATAACTAGATATTTAATGTTATAGCTATGCCAGTGATATGGTAACTATATATGTAACATTACAGCTATGTCAGTGATACTATAAGTAGACACTTAAAGTTACAGCTATGTCAGTGATACAATAACTATATATTTTACGTTACAGCTATGTCAGTGATATAACTATATATTTAATATTACAGCTATGTCAGTGATACAATAACTAGATATTTAACATTATAGCTATGTCAGTGATATGATAGCTAGATATTTAACATTACAGCTATATCAGTGATACAATAACTATATATTTAAAGTTACAGCTATACCAGTGATATGATAACTAGATATTTAACGTTACAGCTATATCAGTGATACAATAACTATATATTTAAAGATACAGCTATGTCAGTGATACAATAACTATATATTTAAATTTACAGCTATGTCAGTGATACAATAACTAGACACTTAAAGATACAGCTATGTCAGCTATACAATAACTATATATTTAAATTTACAGCTATGTTAGTGATACAATAACTATATATTTAACATTACAGCTATGTCAGTGATACAATAACTAGATAGTTAACATTACAGCTATGTCAGTGATACAATAACTAGATATTTAACTTTACAGCTATGTCAGTGTTATGATAACTATATATTTAAAGTTACAGCTATGTCAGTGATACAAAAACTATATAATTAACTTTACAGCTATGTCAGTGATATAATAACTAGATATTTAATGTTACAACTATGTCAGTGACAATAACTATATATTTAAGTTTACAGATATGTCAGTGATATAATAACTATATATTCAACATTACAGCTATGTCAGTGATATAATAACTAGATAGTTAACATTACAGCTATGTCAGTGATACAATAACTAGATATGTAACTTTACAGCTATGTCAGTGATGTGATAACTATATATTTAAAGTTACAGCTATGTCAGTGATACAAAAACTATATAATTAACTTTACAGCTATGTCAGTGATATAATAACTAGATATTTAACATTACAGCTATGTCAGTGATACAATAATTATATATTTAATTTTGCAGCTATGTCAGTGATATAGTAACTAGATGTTTAACATTACAGCTATGTTAGTGATACAATAACTAGATATTTAATTTTACAGATATGTCAGTGATATAATAACTATATATTTAAAGTTACAGCTATGTCAGTGATACAATGACTAGATATTTAACTTTACAGCTATGTCAGCAATACAATAACTATATATTTAACTTTACATATATGTCAGCGATACAATAAGTATAAATTTAACATTACAGCTATTTCAGTGATATAATAACTAGATGTTTAATGTTGCAGCTATGTCAGTGGTACAATAACTATATATTTAACATTACAGTTATGTCAGTGATACAATAACTATATATTTAATATTACAGTCATGTCAGTGACACAATAACTAGATATTTAATGTTACAGCTATGTCAGTGATGCAATAACTATATATTTAAAGTTACAGCTATGTCAATGATATGGTAACTATATATTTAACATTACAGCTATGTCAGTGATACTGTAAGTAGACACAAAGTTACTGCTATGTCAGTGATACAATAACTACTTATTTAACT
Organism: Protopterus annectens; assembly: GCF_019279795.1. Lineage (NCBI taxonomy): Eukaryota > Metazoa > Chordata > Ceratodontiformes > Protopteridae > Protopterus > Protopterus annectens. The sequence continues at coordinate 414,280,595 of NC_056740.1, read as the reverse complement.
TTAGAGCTATGTCATTGATATGATAACTATATATTTAGCATTACAGCTAAGTCAGTGATACAGTAACTAGATATTTAACATTACATCTATGTCAGTGATATGATAACTAGATATTTAATGTTACAGCTATGTCAGTGATACAATAACTATATATTTAAAGTTACAGCTATGTCAGTAATACAATACCTATATATTTAAAGATACAGCTATGTCACTGATACAATAACTAGACACTTAAAGATACAGCTATGTCAGTGATACAATAATTATATATTTAAAGTTACAGCTATGTTACTGATACAATAACTAGATATTTAATGTGAGGGCTATGTCAGTGATACAATAACTAACCACTTAAAGATACAGCTATGTCAGTTATACAATAACTATGTATTTAAATTTATAGCTATGTTAGTGATACAATAACTAGATATTTAACATTACAGCTATGTCAGTGATACAATAACTAGATAGTTAACATTACAGCTATGTCAGTGATACAGTAACTACATATTTAATATTAAAGCTATGTCAGTGATGCAATAACTATATATTTAACGTTACAGCTATGTCAGTGATACAATAACTGGACACTTAAAGATACAGCTATGTCAGTGATACAATAACTAGACACTTAAAGATACGGCTGTGTCAGTGATACAGCAACTAGACACTTAAAGTTACAGTTATGTCAGTGATACAATAACTAGTTATTTCAAGTTACAGCTATGCTAGTTATACAATAAGTATATATTTAACTTTACAGCTATGTCAGTGATATGATACCTATATATTTAACGTTACAGCTGTGTCAGTGATACAATAACTACATACTTAAAGTTACAGCTATGTCAGTGATACAATAACTGTATATTTAACATTACAGCTATATCAGTGATACAATAACTATATATTTAACTTTACAGCTATGCCATTGATACAATAACTAGATGTTTAACATTACAGCAATGTCAGTGATACAATAACAAGATACTTAAAGTTACAGCTATGTCAGTTATACAATAACTATATATTTAAAGTTACAGCTATGTTAGTGATACAATAATTAGATATTTAACATTACAGCTATGTCAGTGATACAATAACTATATATTTAACTTTACAGCTATGTCATTGATACAATAACTAGATATTTGACATTACAGCTATGTCAGTGATACAATAACTATATATTTAAAGTTCCAGCTATGTTAGTGATAAAATAACTAGATATTTAACATTACAGCTATGTCAGTGATACAATAACTATATATTTGACATTATAGCTATGTCAGTGATACAATAACTAGACACTTAAAGTTACAGCTATGTCAGTGATACAATAGCTATATATTTAACTTTGCAGCTATGTCAGTGATACATTACCTATATATTTAACATTACAGCTATGTTAGTGATACAATAACTAGACACTTAAAGTTACAGCTATGTCAATGATACAATAGCTATATATTTAAAGTTACAGCTATGTCAGTGATGCGATAACTATATATTTAATGTGACAGCTATGTCAGTGATACAGTAACTATATATTTAAAGTTACAGCTATGTTAGTGATACAATAATTAGTTATTTAACATTACAGCTATGTCAGTGATACAATAACTATATATTTAACTTTACAGCTATGTCATTGATACAATAACTAGATATTTGACATTACAGCTATGTGAGTGATACAATAAATATATATTTAAAGTTACAGCTATTTCAGTGATACAATAACGAGACACTTAAAGTTACAGCTATGTCAGTGATACAATAACTATATATTTAAAGTTCCAGCTATGTTAGTGATAAAATAACTAGATATTTAACATTACAGCTACGTCAGTGATACAATAGCTATATATTTGACATTATAGCTATGTCAGTGATACAATAACTAGACACTTAAAGTTACAGCTATGTCAGTGATACAATAACTATATATTTAACTTTGCAGCTATGTCAGTGATACATTAACTATATATTTAACATTACAGCTATGTTAGTGATACAATAACTAGACATTTAAAGTTACAGCTATGTCAGTGATACAATAACTATATATTTAAAGTTACAGCTATGTTAGTGATACAATAACTAGATATTTAAAGTTACAGCTATGTCAGTGATGCGATAACTATATATTTAATGTGACAGCTATGTCAGTGATACAATAACTAGACACTTAAAGATACAACTATGTCAGTGATACAATAAGTATATATTTAAAGTTACAGCTATGTCAGTGATGCAATTGCTATATATTTAAAGTTACAGCTATGTCAGTGATACAATAGCTATATATTTAAAGTTACAGCTATGTCAGTGATACAATAACTAGATATTTAATGTTACAGCTATGTCAGTGATACAGTAACTATATATTTAAAGTTACAGCTATGTTAGTGATACAATAACCAGATATTTAAAGTTGCAGCTATGTCAGTGATGCGATAACTATATATTTAATGTGACAGCTATGTCAGTGATACAATAACTAGACACTTAAAGATACAACTATGTCAGTGATACAATAAGTATATATTTAACATTACAGCTATGTCAATGATGCAATAACTATATATTTAACATTACAGCTATGTCAGTGATGCAATAACTATATATTTAACTTTACAGCTATGTCAGTGATATGATAACTAGATATTTAATGTTACATTTATGTCAGTGAAACATTGTGTCCTTACTGCTCAGGACTACTTTTGATGCTTTACCCCATAATAAGATATTAAGGCTAAGGCAGCAACTGGGAATAAATTCCGATATTATCTGATGGGTGGCTAAAGTGGGAATGGATACAACAGTAAATAATTCAAGTTTAAGAGCCTAAGGAGGTGGGCTTCCCAGCTGATCTCTCAGTACTTAATAGAATGAGCTGATGAGATGGGACTGGGAGGAGTGTCCAAAATCAGATTTATAGTAGGGGTGGACAACTCAAAAGCCACCAAGTTTAAGAGTACAACAGCAGTAGGGTGACTGAGTAGGAAAAATCAAATGCAGAGAGAGATCAGCAATGGCAGAGAACAGCAAGTCAAACAAGCAGTATAGCTAAATAAAGATGGTCTCTAAATAGTTCTAGTTAAATGAGGAATGTGATTTCTCAGCTCATCCCACTGATTAGCTGGACGTTATCCACTGTCTGCAAAGGAATTCTTTTCTAACTTTTCTAACTGACCCTAGCCAAAACCTCTTAAACGCCAAAAGAACAAAAATTTTAAAACAAAACAATATAAGAAAAAGATAACACATAGAAGTAACCAAACTTTAAATAAATACCTTCAGTTCAAAATCAAATGCAGACAGTGCTCAGAAATAGTCAGGCAGAGGACAGCAAGTCAAACAAGCACTACAGCTAAATAAAGATGACATGCTCTGACACTCTGCCTAAAATAATAATAGGCCTTATATCTGCACTTTCAATCACCCTTATTATGAAATATGCAGAGGCCTGTGGTATATCATACTGAACCAAACAACAAATAGATGGTATTCTCTAAACCTATCAAATACTTTAAATTCAAGGATTCTGAATATCTTCTAATATGTAAATTTTCTGTTAAGATAAGATAAGAACATGTTGAGCTAATTCTGACACTATATAATTACTCCCCACTTTTTATACCACAGTACCAAGAATCTGATATATAAAATAATAACTTCATTCGTACTACATTGAAAATTTGGATTAAAGAGGACATAATCATAATTGAGGAGAGTCAATGGTATTTGACATTGTATCACATATTTTTTCCTTTATACAAAATGGTGTCATTAATGTAAACGTGTCTGTGACATAACTGCAAACTGAAAGTATCTTCTTATATAATCATTTTTCAAGATATGTAAAATTCATAGAGGTGGGGAATAAACTCATTAATGCCTAAGTGGTGTGGAATGTCACACCTCTAGCAACCTACACATATCTTGCATTTCAGAACATTTTCTGAAAAATAAACTTAAAAATAATAAGATTAATAAAAGCTAACTTTTTGTGAACAATAAAAGCTATTAAAATTGTACAAACTGTGATGTTATCAGTAAGCTGTATTCTTTGCAGTGATAACAGTTGGTGCATTCATAGTCTTTCTATAAATAATATAATATATTTTAATGCACACAAACCAAAAAATATATTTTTTGCAAAACGTTCACAAAGCCAATTTATCATATCTTGGAAACTGTATAACCCAGAGATATATTGTTAGAACAGCCTTGTTAACCAGACATAAGCTTCCACATGACAAAAAGAAATTCCTCTATGAGTGCATGTTTATTGAGATATTTACAGAAGTATAAAAACATGTTTAATTGTATAATTAGGAGAATAAACAAACAGCACTGAATATTTCTTGAGATGTGCAACTTACAGTGCAAATTTCAAAGAGAGTTTTCTTCAACAACATCTAAGATTTCACCTGACATCATGCAACAGTTTGTAAAATCACTTATTTTATATAGTATTAAGTACATATGGAAATATTGTTTATTTTCATAATTGATAACAAACAACTAGCAATATATCAGTTATAGTGTGATATAAAAGGACATTGACAATGTTTTTTCATCTCCCTCCATGGCATATCCCACCATAACCCTCAATAACATGCAAGGCTCTCAAGTCATGACAATATGAACAAAAATATGAAAAGTCTGAATAAAAGTGATGAATTTCTCTTCTGTAATACATCCTAGATTAGCAATCTTAGTGCCATTTTTGTTAATAAGTCCTTGCACTTTCTAATATTGCCTAGTATTAGTTGATAAGTCACTCAGTAAACAAAGCCAGACCAGAAAAAAACATTCTGGATGCCCTAAGGAGCTGTGGGTGTGAACTGGAAGTATACAAAAAAGGAGCTATAGGCTTGAATGAGTTAAATGCCTCTGAAGTTGTGATTCACCTTAAAGGAAATTGGTACTCCCCTAACTTTTTCTGGAAAGACACACCAGCATAATGTTTTCCTGTTCTCTAAAATGCCTCACTTACTGCTAAAAAGGTACCTCTACCTCTGTCTTTGATTTTTGAAGATGTTGGTGTTGAAATTTAATTAGAGAACTCAACCTGAAGGAGTGATTATTGAAGAAAAGCTTGTTGTTATTAATTCTAATAAAAGTGTTAGTTTTCTTTTAATTTAAAGTCTTCCAAGATGTTCGTTTCATCCCTCTTTTTACTAATAAGTAAGATTCTGTTGTCTTAAATAAATCAACCCACTTCACACCCTCACTGGCATCATGCCTGTCACTCAATAAAGCTATGTATCTGCCAATATTAGTGTCCAAATCACTGTCCGCAAACCAGGTTTCAATAACTAGTCTTGTTTATTGGACAGGGACTCAAAATTCAGCCTTTGGTAAAGAACATGCCTCTGCTTGTTGAGGGCAGCTAATACAGCAACTCTCTAATACACTTAAAAGTCATTTTGGTTGCTTTAGCTAGGCTGCTCAATTGTTGTCAGAGTAAATGCCTATGAATCTCTGAACCACCTCCAAAGCTAATATTTATTTATTTATTTCCAGTTTGATTACCGGGGAAGTCCACTGGGTCAACATGGCCCGTTTTCAGTGGAGGCCCGGGGAGAAAAGCTCTGAGAATGCATTAAAAAGAACAATTTACATACAGGATTTAAAGAAATACAAGCTAGGTCTGAGAATGCATTTACAGTTTACAAATATTATAACAAGATGTACCTTTAGTACCAGAAACAATTCTGTAGATCTCTATATTTACAATAATTACAAGTTTTGTTGAGCAACAATAGGTGTAGGAGTAGGAGAGGTAAGGAGAGGAATAAGCAGCAGGAGAGTGCAGGGAGATTAGACAGAGATGAGAGTATGTCTGAGGGAGGTATATAGGGATTATGTGCCAGTAGTGGGGGACTCTTAAGGCTTGACATGATCGATACTTAAGTAAGGAGGGATTATGTGCTGAAAGGGGGAGACTCTTAAGGCTTAAGGTAATCAGAGCTTAAGTAGGGAGTAGACAGGGGCATTTTCATTTAGTAGACAGGTGTATGATATTGAAACCATTTTAAAGATAATCTCATCTGTTTTATTGCCAAAATTCCTGGCGATTATATAAAATAAATTAAAAGATGCAGGCACTGCCTCCGTGGAAAAATGGTATTACCTATGTGTGGAAAATAAGTAGTGCCCACTAATTCCACGGCAAAAACTGCCAGACCTGCCACCTCAGGTGAGCGCCATCCTGCATGAGCAGTCTGCTACTTCTCCAAAGGAATAACCAAATATCCAGGAATGTGAAGCCCTCTTCACTGAATATATATTTCAAAATCCCATTAAATTACTAAGCTCTTCAGAGTAAAGTTTAACGTGTCTATATTAGATGATCGAAGTTTTACTACTTCGAATCGGTAAACATCGAACTTTACTGATCGAAGTAGTAAAACATCTAATCACTATAAAAACATTTTTGAAAAAACAAAAAAAACAAAAGGGTGTAAGCAGGGGGTCAAGCCCCCCTGCACCCCCCCACACCCCCCGCTACTTAAATATACCAACTCTGAGATCGCACTACAGTGTAGGAAATGGAAATCTTCCGTCTCTGCACTGTATTGCACTGAAGTGCGATCTCAGAGTTGGTATATTTAAGTAGTGGGGAGTGTGGGAGGGTGCAGGGGGCTTGCCCCCCTGCTTACACCCTTTTGTTTTTTTTTTGTTTTGTTTTCAAAAATGTTTTTATAGTGATTCGATGTTTTACCACTTCGATCAGTAAAGTTCGATGTTTACTGATTTAAAGTAGTAAAACTTTGATCATCTGATATAGACCCAGTTTAACTCAAGTCTGGGCAGAATGCCCAAGATAAGTAAATGAATAAGAAATGCATTTGCTTGATAATTACCTTACAAGCATCATCAACGATGTGCTCTTCTCTTCTCTTTGTAAACCCAAATCAATGCGTAAGACATGAAGTATAACCCAGTCTAGGCTACTGTTTTCTGTTTAATTTCTGTAGTTGAAAAGTCAATATATTTGATGTCTGCCCTCAGGACAACAGAAGCTGCTCTTCTAAGCTTACCGCTCATGCTGCCTAGAGCTTTCATTAAGGAGTCTCACCAAAAAGTACCCCAGGCTTCACTGAATTAGGGACATCCAGGGTCACCATGATACTTTATTTCATTCACCCTGGCTCTTACAGCCCGAGACAAGTCATCTACTGTTTTATCATTACTTTTCCTAACAGAATGGGCCTTATCCTGCTCTCTGGGTTCAAACACAGTTTTCCTCAGTTTCTTTGCCTTCTTGGACTTTATCCATGTATATGTGTTTACACTATTTTATTTGTTAGCTGTGTAGGTGGGCTGGTTCGATGATCCTTTTCGCATATTACCTGGACCACAAGGCAGTACATGAACAATTCAGGTTTGAAGGAAATGCTGATCTTATAAAAAATGCAGTGCATTATCAGAGTTGGCAGGAACTGTTTCTATATGTCAGTGATCAAGTGAGTCTAAAAAGAATTAGCATGGAGTTTGGAGTTTGAATTTGGCTGTGGTTACCTTGGAAAGATATTTAATATGATTTAAATGGTAATCCTGTTGGTTCTTTATCTAGATCTTGCTTATATGTCTCAACAGAGAGATCAGATATGGATGAATATAAAAAAGGGAATTAAGGAGTTTCTTTGGAATAATAAAAGAGAACGAGAGCAAGAGGGGTAAAACTAAAAATGACAAAGTAACAGGGTGATCTGGGACTTCCAGATTGGGGGGCATACTGTAAGACCTCACAACTTTGATTAATATATTTGAATTTGCACAAGGAATATACACCCAGATGGAAACACATGACAGGCATCATGCCTGATGAAGTGAAGGCACAATTACTTGTGGGGATTTGGGCAGATCTGGGAAAGGAATACAAAGAGCATTATTAATATATACAATTATTAAACAAGTCCTTATGTTAAATTGAATGACCTTGGAAAAATAGAATAACACCAACAGAAAATGTAATGGGCATATGGAAAAAGAGATAAAAGAAGCCATGTCTGACCCAGAGCTGCTAGATATGCTACATCTAAGGAAATCCCAATCCCTCCATGCCACACACTCCAGGGACTTTAACCTCATTACAACAATAAACGGAACATGCTAGAGGGACAGGTTCCTAACCCAGAGCCTTCCCATACTCTGGAGCAAACTTCCCATTCACGTCAAGCAGGGCACTTCACTGGCCCTCTTTAAGAGAAATCTTGATGAGTGGGTGGGCAATAGGAAGTTCATCCCGGGGATCACTTCAGTGGCCTTGCTTGACAGGGGCACTGGGAACTAAATTTGGGTGGCATGATGCCAGGGAATCCTCTTGAGCTAGGCTTATATAAGCTCCAGAGCCATTAGCCTAGTACACACATATGAACCTATGAAGCTAGCAAACTTTTGGGTTATTAAACTCAGATCAATTTGAATACACACGTCTAATGTTAGACTTGAAGGAAGATATGCAAAGGCTGGATAGTAATTTTGCTAAGCCAAAATTCCAGATTTTATAACTGAGGCTAGAAAAGAAAGAGCAAACTGCAAAAAGTAAGAAATAGAGCTTATAAGACTATTAGATTTGAGAAGATAATAAAAAAATGCATTATCATCCCTTTCAATGAAGGAGAAGTCCTTGCAAATTACAATATTAACAGTGGCCCCTTAGCTCAAATCCTGTGGTGAGAGATTTGGGAACACAGGTTGATAACAACCTTAACTTAGATCACCATGTGTCCACAGTGGTAAGGAAGGCCTTCTGTGTTGCACATCTCATAAGTAAGGGCATCACATCCAGAGATAAGGATGTTACAACACCCCTGTACTCATCTCACATCAGACCAGTAATAGAGTACAATGCTCCCTTCTGTATGTAACTCACCAGACACCTGCAGCAGCTGGAGAGACCTCAGAGGTTTCTCACCAAGGAAGTTCAGGGCCTTCAACACATGACTTACATGGACAGACTGAAGGCCCTGTCACTATACTCTGTATCTTATAGGCTGCTGAGAGGTGACTTGTGCCTGGCCTACAGAGCAGTCTCAGACCCTGTCCTAAGAAAAATGCTGCACATCTGCAAGTCAAATCAGACATGATTTCACTCACTCTAGGGAACTTAACCTAGCCTGTGACAGTAACAGGACATGCTGGACAGACAGATATGTGTCCCAGAGATTGCTAGTCCTCTAGAACAAACTCCCAATTCATGTAAAATAGAGCTCCTTAATGACCCTATTGAAACATAACTTGGACAACTGGATGGGAGACAGTAAATTTACCCCCGGGGGTGCCACCTATGTCCCTCTTGGATAGGGGCAGTTGGTGCTGATCATAGACTCACGCTGCAAATACAGACCATACAGCTTGGTCAATATAAGAAAACAAGGGTATAACATAGCTAGGCTTATAAAAGCTCAAGGGCCAATAGCCTAGTAACCTCCTACGAACTTATGAAACTATAAAGTATAAAGGCAATGACAGCATGGAGTGAATGATTAAATAAATATATTACAGATGATCAGGGGAGGGAAAAATGTCTTAAACTCTAGATATGCAACTAAATTGAGACAGTTTAGAATCTGTGCTTGGAAAATTTTGCACAAATAGTTCTATACACCTACGAAACTTGAAAAAAAGGTTCCTGTAGACAGGAGTTATTTGTTGAAATGATGGTTCAGACAGAGGTTCTTAGGAGCATATATTTTGGAAAGATATCTAGTTGCTTCCTTATGAAAATGACTTAAATATGTTACATGAAAGAGAAAATTCATCCTCACTATCGAGATGTTTTGATGAGTTTGTGTAAAAGGACGTATCAAAGAAATGAGTGTTGTTACCGTTAGTGTTGCTATTGGATAAAAAAGCTATAAGTAAAAATGGAAAATCAAAGGCCAACAATTGATAAGAGAGGCGAAAAATGATTATAGAGATTAAAATATGGAAGTGAAAAGGATTAGACATCAGAAAAAAAAACTCCATAGTAAAAAAATGGGCTGCATGGATTCTGCAATGGGAACTTAGTTTGAAGAGGACACTGACATGGAACAAAGCAGCTAGTATGTAAATCTAGTTAATAACATCGATTCAAATACAAAGCGTGAAGCCACTGGTCCAGTTAAGTTATGTAATACAGTGAAAATAAAATGACTGGTTAGTTTCTGATCTCACATTATGTTGTGAATAGTTAATTTATATGTTTAACCGTTTTTGTTAAAGGAGTAATGTTAAATCAAGTCTGAAATTACACACACTTGATCTTAGGCAAAAGGTTGAGAAACACTTAAGACTAAATAAAATAGCTGACTGTGATTTTAAATGTGCATGCTTAACAATGGTTAAGTTACTGAAAATTAAATGTAGGCACTGATTGTCTGACATGACGTTAGTTTATTACTATTGTATAAATATAAAACTATAAAATGGTTGTATCAGTGATCAGTGAAAAATAACAAGTTTGTCATGTATGAGGACTGCAAAGTATGTAATATAAAAATGTTATTCATAAGGAAATGCTATTCCTTTAAAAAACATTTAAAAGGAATTAAAATTTAATAAGGTCTGCTCAAATGTCTGTTAAACTTAATGAGAGTTTTTAAGTGCAGCCACATATTTGGTGTAAGGTTATATTCCACTTACATAGACTTGTGCGATTTATAGTTACAAAATTAGGGCTTAGTATGATTGCTCAGTTTAAAATAAGTGTGACATAGAAGGATCTGTGATATAGAAGGATTAATTATGGGTGACAAAGGAAATGCTGACACAGGCCAAGAGAGAGAGAGAGAGCGAGAGAGAGAGCGAGAGAGAGAGAGAGAGAGAGAGAGAGAGAGAGAGAGAGAGAGAGAGAGAGAGAGAGAGAGAGAGAGCGAGAGAGAGAGAGAGAGAGAGAGAGAGAGAGAGAGAGAGAGAGAGAGAGAGAGAGAGAGAGAGAGAGAGAGAGAGAGAGAGAGAGAGAGAGAGAGCGAGAGAGAGAGAGAGAGAGAGAGAGAGAGAGAGAGAGAGAGAGAGAGAGAGAGAGAGAGAGAGAGAGAGAGCGAGAGAGAGAGAGAGAGAGAGAGAGAGAGAGAGAGAGCGAGAGAGAGAGAGCGAGAGAGAGAGAGCGAGAGAGAGAGAGAGAGAGAGAGAGAGAGAGAGAGAGAGAGAGAGAGAGAGAGAGAGAGAGAGAGAGAGAGAGAGCGAGAGAAGATTATGGCTATGCGCTGTTAATGAGCTTGTTCCTGTGGTGCAGAGTTTCATTCCCTCCGTCTTCAATTGCTTACTCTGTGATCCTGAGCAAGTCACCTAACCAGTTAGTGCTCTGGGGCAATTGGGTATTTGTGCTAGGTTCCTTAATGGTCTCCTGGACTACATGGCTAGTAACTATATATTAAAAGTGTGATCATAAACACAATTAGCTGTGCATTGGCAAGGAATTGTACAGCATAGACAGAAGTTATATTAAGTCAATGAGTTACAACACAAAGTAAGTTCCAGGTACTTGTTGGGAGGCTAACATTAACTAACTTACAGGTACTGATTCTTCTAAAATAATTTAATGTATATATATTTTAAGAGGTAAGAGTAATAGAAAAAGGATTTAGATATTACCTGTTATCAGTGAAGCATTAAGAAACATGGACTTAGATGTTATCTATTACCCATCAATCAATGATAACTGTAAATATCGTTAAGGTGAGTTAGCTTGTTGGGGGCAATTCAAGTGTGCTGGGACAATCTTCCAGAATCGTTTCACCTAACTCAAGCTCAAACTGAGGTCTTTGAAGCGTTAGAGATTCCTTTGTGTAAAAATGGATGTTATATAGGAGAAGTTTTCATTGCTAATGTAAGAATAAGAGGGGAAGCAGTAATTTCTTTTCATAAGTTAGAGGATGAGCAATGATAAAAGAAGTAAAGTACTAGCAAAAACAGGAAGCAAACTGTTTCTTTCCAAGGTTCTGCAGTGGCACTCAGTTGTGAGGTAACTTCTGTGAAAACCTCACCAGTCTAAAATCTCATGGCTTACAGGAAAAAAAAAACTAGCAGTGTCCCTGTTGAAGTACCAGATTCAACAAAAGAATATAGAGGTGGAAAGATCCTTTGCAGTATCATACATCAGAAAGGTGGTTAAAAATGAAAGTAGGGCTCTCAAAGCTGCTTCTTGTGTGAAGACACCTCTTTATTTGTAAAGACTACTTTACAGACAGTTGAGTGCTGCTTAGACAATGTATTAAAGCTTGTAACAACAATCACTTATTGCAATTGCTCAGAGGGGGAATTCTTTGAGATATGTCTAGTCTTAGGGGTAGTGTCATCGGTGGGGGATGAATCACCACTGGGGGCACAGTCTAAAACACTGCCTCGCCAAACAAGTTTTACCTGTTTCCAAAGACTTAACAGCTACATTTCAATTGCATCTTTAAGTCTTTCGGCTTTTCCCGGTTAGGGGTTGCCACAGCGGAACTCCGGTCCACTCATGATTGGCAGTGGATTTTTACAGTGCTGAGTTGCCAGTCCAACACCCAACCTTTAACGGAGGCATGCCCATTCACGCTCACACCTACCTGCATGTGTTTAACGTCACTCAACCATGGGGAGGACATGCAAACTCTACACAGAGGCGACAATGCTAACAGCTGCACCACCACAGCTGTGTTTACATTACATTTCAATTGCATCTAATGAAAGATAACACACCTACTCACCGTCACTGTTGCTATAGCCATCCCACTTGAACCCATCCCTTTTTCCTTCCCTATCTTCCCCAGTCCTCCCTTCCCTACTACTATAACTCATTCAATAACAAACTACTTTGAATTGTACAATTGTTCTCTGATGACAATCCAATGTGCCTTTAGCCAGTGTTTGGTTATTAACTAATGCTATACCTGCAACTCAAAATAAATGTCTCTGTTGCTGTTCATGTTTTCTTATGTTATGACATTTGCTTATTTTTTTTGTATATTTTTCTACTGTATTTTACCTCAATCTTGTATTTTTTCTTGCTTTGTTGTATTGTGGAGTTTTATGGACATTCGCTTAATTGTTTTATTGTATATTTTTTACTGTATTTTACTTCACTATCCTCAGGAGCGGCTTTAGGTCAACTGGTGCCCTAGGCAAAAGGGCTCCATGGTGCCCCCCACACACCTCCTGGTGTCCCCATCCTGGTCTACCTACACCAAATAAATACTGGAAAAGCCCCCTGCTAGAGCGGCGCCCTAGGCGGCCGCCTAGTTGGCCTATGCCTAAAGCCGGCTATGACTATCCTTCACCATAAAATCTAATAATGGTACCATTATCTCCCCAGAGAGCTATACAAAACTCCTAGGTGTAATCATAGACAATAACCGAAAATTTGATTTGCATGTCAACCAAACCATTAAAACCATTAATAAAAAACTCGGCTCACTATATAAGATTAAACCTTTCCTAACCTTATCTGCTAGAACTGCTATTGCCAGCTCTCACCTACTCTCTTCCCTACTTTATGCCTCTCCTTTACTCACTAATCTCAGCAAATTGGATCTTAATAAGCTGTCTACCTGCTATAATCACATAGCAAGATTTGCCACTGGCATGCCCTACAGGACTCACCACTGTCATAACCTAAAACATCTTGGTTGGCTTGAACTACATAGCCTACTTTGGTGCAACCAGCTTATAGTGGTACATAAAGTTCTGAATCAACCCGAAAACACACCTGCACTTAAAAATATCATCCACTGATATAGTAACCCCAGGCCACTTCGCTTGTCTAACAAACTGCTGGTTCAGACATTCATTTCCAACAACTCAGCTGGAAACTCTCTGTTTGCCAACTCTGTTGGTAAAATCTGGAACTCTCTCCGCACTGACCTTAGTTTTGTACCCTCTCTAGCTCAATTTAAAAAGAATGTCAAGCCGTATGTTAAAACACGTTGGTTATGTCCCTGTTTAAATCCTGACTAGCTCCTTCTCTATAATTGTCTCTAACATTTCCTACTTGCAACCCAAGTCGTGACTTTATTTGTTAGTTCACATCAATATGTAATACTAATTAAGAGAGATTGCATAACTTGTTTGTCTGAAACTGATTCTGTAACTATCCTTAAGATGGATTTGTTGTTGTTTTAATTTTGGGTTTTCCAACTTAGGGGTCGCCACAGCGGAACTCCAGTCCGCTAATGACTGGCAGTAGATTTTTTTTATTGGTGCTGAGGTGCCAGCTCGCCAACCAACCTTCGACAAAGGCACGTCCATTCTAGGCATGTCTTTCGAACGCCACTCAACCGCGGGGAGGGCATGCAGACTCCACACAAAAGGCACTCCAGCTGAGAATTGAACGGGAGAACCTCTTGCTGTGAGGCAACAATGCTACTGCTACACCACTGCGGCTTATCCTTAAGATGGATAATGAATCTATTTTTTAGTATGTTATCTTTTCTGTATGTATGTTGGAGCTTTTCTCCCTGGGCCTCCACTGAAAAAGGACATGTATCCAGTCAGACTATCCCAGTCAACAAATGTAAAATAAAATAAAATAAATAAGTAAATAAATAAATAAAAAAAAATACCTCAGTTTTGTAATTCTTATTGCTTATTTATAGTCTCAGATTTCTGGAGCCGATTCTGCAGTGCTCTTTTGTACCTTTGCCAGATCTGCCTGCAGGGGGCCTGTGCTTATATCTATGGCTGATAGTTTCAGTGTTAGATGTGTTCATCTAAAGTGGGTTTGATATTGCTAATGATTTGGGGTTGATTTAGAGCCTTGTGGGTGACATGGAGCTCGCTTAGTAGCTATTTACCAAAATAAGAGATACCTCTGTTTATGCTGTTGGAGTTATATCTTTAATCTTTTTTTTTTTTTTAAATAAAAACTGATCCAGATTACTGAGAAATGCAAAATACACAGACACACGCACACACACACACACACACACACATATATATATATATATATATATATATATATATATATAGATCTACCTGATTTAACCAAAAGCTTCAAACGCCAACAACGAGAACAGCAACACCGGAAGATCGACAACGTAGAAGACTGAAAGCTGAAAATCCCAATGCTGAGAACACCAACATGTTAAGGTAAGTGTGTGGTAGGGATGGACGTTAGGGCCAGGGTGCGGGTAAGGTAAGTGTGTGATAGTGATGGATGTTAGGGTTAGGGTGCGGGTCAGGTAAGTGTGCGATAGTGACGGACTTTAGGTTTAGAGGCAGGTTAAGTGAGTTAGGGTTAGGGTGCGAGTAAGGTAAGTGTGTGATAGTGATGGAGTTTAGGGTTAGGGGAGGATTAAGTGAGTTAGGGTTAGGGTGCAGGTAAGGTAAGTGTGCGATAGTGACAGACTTAAGGGTTAGGGGTGGATTAAATGAGTTAGGGTTGGGGTGCGGGTAAGGTAAGTGTGCGATAGTGACGGACCTTAGGGTTAGGGTTTGGGTTAAGGTTAGTGTATAGGTAGTTGTGTATGTAAGGTTTAGTGTAGGTTTGTAAGGTGTTTGGTGTGCTTGTGTTGTGTGTGTGTTTTTCGTAAAAGGTATTTGTTCTGTTGATTGTCGGGATTGTGGTTTGTCGGGCATGTGAAGTTTCGTGTTTTTGAACTTTCGGTTTTGTGGTGTCGGTTATTTCGTTGTCGGTGTTTTGGCGTGCCGACATTATCAGGTAGACCCCTATATATATATATATATATATATATAGAGAGAGAGAGAGAGAGAGAGACACATATATATATATATTATATATATATATATATATATATATATATAGATATAGATAAGTACATATACTGGTCATTCTCTCAAGTTCAGCAAAAGTTGTGGTGGTCTAATTTCATAAGGTTCATTACACAGTTAATAGAGAATGAGGTATTCGGGCCTGGTGGGTTTCCTGCTCTCGGCCAAATCTGCCATTCTAATATTTTCTTCCCTAGTTTTCCATTGCTATCCAGGTCTTCATGGTGGATCCTGTCAATTGTGTGACAAGTGAAGGTGTCCAATGTTTTCCTTGGCGTGCTCATCCAAGAAGCTGATAGCTGTGCTTTGACGTATGTCGTTGCCACGATGTACTGTCCTGGTCTTTAACTTACTAATAGTCTTTCCCACATAAAAGCCAAACAAAGCTTGCATTGTGCTCTGCAAACAACTGTGTCAGAGTTGCAGTTACTGTAGCCTGTGCTGCAAAATTTCATCTTGTTTTTGGGACAAAAGAAAGTGTCCTGGTTGGTCATGAATCTGCAATAGTTGCAGAAAGGTGGGCCACATTAATAGGTGCCTTTTCTAAGTCTCAAGCTCTCCATTGGTGCTCTTCTTTCTACACAGTACCTTATGCCCTAGTTTATACGGATGGTAAAGGCCAGTTTTGGGGAGGATCTTATTCAGAGTCTTGTTCTTGCTAATAATGCGCCAGTTGTTTTTTATTGCTGTCTTGATGTCATCAAAGTCCAATGAAAAGGTGAGGGTGATGCTAGTCCACAATCTATCACTGACCCTGTGTCTGGTGAGGTTATGAAGATATCTGGCAGTCTGGTCAAAGGAATGTTCTGAACTGTGGGTCATTGTTTTTTTTTTTTTTTACGAATAATGATAGGGTCTATGATTTGCTTGATGAAATGGTTGCAATATCTTCAGGGCAGAAAGTCTTTTTTGTAGTTTTAAGTTTTTTGTGAATGATTCTTTTTCCTTGCTATCCTCAGTCCTTGCAGTTCCATTACATTCATTTTTGTTCTCCACAGATGCATGCTGGAGTAGCAAGTTGATCCAGGTGGGTTTTCACTCCATTTTTTTTTTTGTTTTTTTGTTTGTATTTCTCAGTTGACCCAGGTGGGTTTTCACTCAATTTTTTTTGTTTTTTTTTTTTTTTGTTTTTTGTTTGTATTTCTCAGTTGACTCAGGTGGGTTTTCACTCCATTTTTTTGTTTTTTTGTTTGTATTTCCAGTTGACCCAGGTGGGTTTTCACTCCATTTTTTTTGTTTTTTGTTTGTATTTCTCAGTTGACCCAGGTGGGTTTTCATTCCATTTTTTTTTTTTTGTTTTTTTGTTTTTTGTTTGGATTTCTCAGTAACCTGGATCATTTTTTATAGAAAAGAAAAAGAAAAAAAAGACTAAAGATGAACCCCAACAGCCTAAACAGGGATATCTCTTATCTGGCTAAATAAGTACCAAGTGAGCTCTACGTCACCCACAGGACACTAAATCATCCCCAGATTGTTAGTAATTTCGAACCCGTTTTAGATGAACATACCTAACACTGGAACTATCAGCTACAGGAGTCAGCACATGAATGTAGACTCAACACCTGCAGGCAGATCTGACGAAGGTACACAAAAGCACTGCAGAATCAGTTCCTTTATTCCTTTTTGTTTTATCAGATTATAATGGTTTAGTCTAGGAATGTAATTTGCTGGAAGGGGGTATTCATACCTAGGCAATAGTTAGATTGCTTTATAATAAAGATAAATAACTGTAGTGTAAGAGGTGGTAGGTTAAGGGACAATTTTTTTTACTTATTTATTTATTTTTATTTTTAATGGACTTGATTTTGCTTTTTAAACACAGTTTGCTGCACTTACTTTAAGATTTTTTGAGGTGATTTGTTATCTTTTATTAGATGCAATTGAAACATAGCTGTTAAGTCTTTAGAAACAGGTAAAACTTGTTTGGCAAGGCAATGTTCTAGACCATGCCCCCAGTGGTGATCCCCCCCCCCACAGATGGCACTACCCCCGAGGGTGGACATATCACAAAAAATGCCTCCTCTCTGCAAAATTGAAATAAATTCATGTTGTTAAAAGCTTTAATACATTGTCTAAGCAGCGTTCATCTGCCTGTAAAGTAGCATTTACAAATAAAGAGGTGTCTTCACACAAGAGGCAGCTTTGAGAGCCCTACTTTCATTTTTAACCACCTTTCTGATGTATGATACTGCAAAGGATCTTTCCACCTCTATATTCTTTTGTAGAATCTGGTACTTCAACAGGGACACTGCTAGTTTTTTTTCCTGTAAGCCATGAGTTTTTAGATTGGTGATATTTTTCACAGGGTTTTTTTGAGTTGCTTCCCCAACCAAGGGAAAGGGAATTATGTCTAGAATTCTGTTTGGAAGTTGCTATTTATTTGGTTTACCTTTCAGTTGTGAGGTTAGGGATATGGACCTACTAATGTTGTTAATCAATGTTTATTAGAGCTGTGCATTATGGGTAGCATTTAAAGTAATTAGATAGCCCATATTCTAGTCTGGGGGATTGCAGCATAGATGGCTAATGTTTTCATGCATATAGAAGTCAGGTGATGTGAAATGGTAGGGTTAGTATATAGTTATCTGTTAACTATACCTACCATGAGCTTAAAGTATTCCTTTAATGACAGGCAGGGAGCCGTCTATAGCACCAGATTTCTCTGTTAGTAGATTTTATTTATTGTATTCATTGTCTGGGCCAGTAATGGTAATGCTAGTTGAAGGGTTTATGCATATATGTGTATGTATGTATTTATATATATATATATATATATATATATATATATATATATTTACTTATTTACTTAGTTTCAATGAACATATAAGCTTATTCTGAGAAAATGAGAGCTCATCGGTTTCAACGTATTGCCATAATGAGACAAAATCTTTTTGTAACTGTTTTTCTGTTGAGGTGTGTGTTGGCCTAGATCATAAACATAAGTATGAGATCAGTAAATAAGGGGGGATTTATTTACCAGGGTAGAGCACTGATCCCAAGGACCTTTTCAGACTCAGTCCAGTAGTCCCAGTAATGGTATCTGGCTAAATGACTTGTTCAAGGTCACATAATTAGTCAATAGAAGCTGAGGGAATCAAACCTGGCACCACCGTACCATAGGAAACAGCTCATTAACAGCTTCTTAAGCCTCTAAGCCAGCTGCCAGCAGTGCTTTTAGTAAGCAAGGAAAACAGTCCAGGGCCTAGTACTGCTTCTCTAAGGATACCATCGGTGAAGGTTCCTATTTCTTACAGGAGATTTCTGGACTGGACTGTGAACATTCTGTCAGTAAGGTATGTCTCCACCTAAGTTAGTGGGTTTGTCTCAAATCTAAGTATGATGAGCATGGTGAATGAGAAGATGTTAGTTCACTGTCTTGAACATTCTTCGAGGTCCACAAACAGATCACATGAAAACTCACCTTTTTCCATCTCTGCATAAATGTTGTCAGCTACACTGTAAATGCTTGTATTGTATTATGTCCTGAGTGGAAGAGATGCTGTATTTGAGACAGGAGGCCATATTTGTTAATACATTTTTTTGTTTTATTACAGGGTGTTTTCTCTAAAGTTTTGGCCCTAGGCAAAGAGTGGACAATGTGGCTGAAAGGAGAGCAGGCCATAAGATGTCAGGTTATGACAGAGTGCTTGAGTTCTGGGGAGTATACAAATTGTTATGGGGAGAAAGGGCTTGGAAATTGAGAAGGCAGCCATCTGAAGAAAGGATTGATGAATAACACATGAATTTGGGTTACCTTACAATGTTTATGGATCCCTTTTGTGGAGAAAGACTGAAAATGAAAGTTGGGAACAGAGTTTAATGGGAGTTATATGATGGGTTAAATTGCTGTAATGTTTAAGTGGAGATGGACATGGGTTGCTGATGGGTTTTAGTAGTTTGGGTTGTTGATCTAATAACAGAAATCATGTCTTTGAAATCTTTTGTTAGAGTGAGGCTTTCAATAGCTTTTTGGGTTCTCCAAAAGAGCTTTAGTTGTGAGGCTACTGAGACCTGCTTGTTGAGGAGATAAGTGCTCTTGGCTGTTCTGGTGTATAACTGGTAACTTTGAAGAAGGGTTATGAAGGTGTTGTATGTGCAGAATATCAGTTGTGCCATGCTTTGCAGTTACTGGGAATAGCTGATCTATGATACAATTTAAGATGAGGGACTTGAATAATTACATGACTGGAATAGCTTCAGTCAGCTTGTAAATTAATGTCTGGTATAGGGTTTAGAGTTCAGCTAATACCTGATCTTTTTGTTTCTGAGAAGGACTGAGTAATCACTATGACTGACTGGAGGTATGTTATTAGCTGTTAAGGAAAGTGCAGACATGACATGAAAGCAGTCAGTCAGGGCATTGGGCATATTGACAGTTAATTAACAGTGTCAGTGGTGTAATAGGTAGCATATTCATCTTTGGTGCAGAAGGCTGTGGGTTCTTTTCCCACAACAGGTAGATGAATTGCTCCCACTGCAGTACAACATAAGGGGGATGCTGCACTCCTGATTGTGTCATCCTTCAGATGAGAAGTTAAACTGAGATCCCATCTGCTTAAGTTGGTGGTAGTTCATGTGAATGTAAATGATCCCATAGCACCTATCAAGAAAAGTAGGAAAACTTCTCGAATGCCCTGGTCAAATTTCCACCAGTACAATTAATAATATCTTGGGTCCCTATGAAAATAGTCTACTAGTCTAGTGGGACTAACACCTGGTCAACAAACAATAAGTAAGTAAATCATTTTATCTGTAAGGTATGTTTTTTAACACCTTTATTGAATTATCACTTGTCACATAGGCACATTTACATTTATTTAAAAGTAATCAAACTATATTAACAAGTTTATGTTAACAAACATTATACTTCACATATATTGCTATGTATCATGTAACTTAAGCAACATTATATAAATTATTCAATTCCTGTCCCTTTTTTAAACAAGAAACATCTTTATTAAACCATCACTTACGACATAAACAAACCAGGGTTGGGAGGGTCGCCTAATGGTTAAGGTGTTTGCCTTATGAACCCAAGGTGCAGGGTTTGAGTCTCCCAAGGGATAATTGGCTAAGCCTGCAAGGGCAGTTAGCTTAGTACTAATCTATGAACCTATTCATTTTATATAAATGAAAACAAACCACACTGACACAATCCTAGTTGCAAGTATTTTACATCAGAAACCATACTGACACGCTACCACCCCTGGATTCAGCAAGCCCTGCATGTTGTGCAGGACTAGTGCAGGAGCTCCAGCAGGCAATATATCTGCTGTGCGATCCAGGAATAAGCTGTAGGGACGTGCAAGAGCGCTCCTGCACTAGTCCTGCATGGACTCAGCCCCTGTATGCAAATTACCCCATTTGCAGGAGAAATCCATGCAAATGAGGTGTATTTGTGATCCAGGAAGCTGGAAGCCTGACGTGCAGGACAAGTGTAATCTGCAGAAATGTACTGCACCAGTAATGGAGTACATTTCTGCAAACTACAAAACAGAGCCATGACAGCTCCAAATAAAGGGTGGATATTATGTAGAAAGCATGCCAATGGTAAAATATAAGGCCATTGGCATAGAAAACAGTTGCAAAAATAAAAAAAAACAACTTTTACTTTTTTTTAGCCAATCTCGACTGTTTAAGCGTAGAGCAGAGATGCGCAAACGGGATCGTGCGAAAAATAAGAAAAATAACCTTAAATAAGCATTCTAACCAAAATCACTATTTTGCCATTATACTCAATGGCAGACAGAAGACAACATGGCCAGTTAATAGTGGTTGCTAAAGTAAGGGTGGCTCAGTGTGGGACATGTAACAATGCATCAGCAGGCAATCCTATGCAAATGAGGGGAATGATGCTGAATCCCAGATTTCCCCTGCATGCTAGTCAGCACCGAACAGTGTAAGAGCAGGAATAGCTTGGTGCAAGCCTAGGAGTTAGCTGACATCATGGGGGGTGGGTGTCAGGCATACTGTAAGCAGATTGGAGCCCTGTAGCTTGGGTTTGCCCTTAACTTAGCAGAGCTAAGCAAGGGGGTGTGTTTGAGGCTGCCTAGCACTCTTTACATTGCTTAAGCGGGTGTGTGCGCCTTGCACCGGGTTTTAAAGGAAAAAAATAAAAATAAACCAGGAAATAGTAGCTCTGTGCACATTTGAGCACTGTGTTTGCGCTTCGTGCCCCTGGGCTTAAACAGGAAGGCAATGGGAAGGGAAAACAGCAGTAGGAAGGTAATCAAGGAGAACTAGCATAGCTGGCAGGTGAAATGTATCAGATTCAGCCAATTACACAGGCAGCAGACCAGCCCAGCCCAGAACACTACTATAAACTATGCAAACACCTTTCCCTCTGTTTTTTCCCACATACTCTACACCACTAGTGTATACAAGCGGGGAACTTTTAACAAAGAAAAACAACAAAATTATAGGGGCTGCAGCAGCTATCAGACATCAACATGTGGAAGAGGCTGAGAGTGGTGAGGATGAGAATGCTGTCGACCAACCCACAGTGAGGAGACAGAGAGGGGTGTACAGACCCAGGGTAACCTGCCAGGGGCTACATGAGCTGGAGATAGTGGAGCACTATAGGGTGGACAGGGACCTCCTACAGCAAATTGTTGAGCTGTGCCGGCCACGCCTGACACACAGAACTAACAGAGGGGGACCCATCCCAGTAGATACCAAGGTATGTGTAGGCCTAGGAATACTAGCCACAGGTACCTCTCAAAGCCCAACTGAGGATATCATGAGGATCTCACAAGCGTCAGCATCCGGGGTATTCCACCAATTCCTGGATGCCATGTCAGCACATGCCGGTGAGCACGTATGTTTCTTCAACACCCATGAGGTGTTGGCCAGCAATATGTGTCTCTTCCACCAAATAGCAGAATACCCTGAGGTAGTGGGTGCTATAGACTGCATGCACATATGTATCAAAGGACCACCCAGTGAGCGGGGTAGGGTCTAAATCAACCGCAAGGGCTTCCCCTCCATCAACTGCCAGGTCGTGTGCGATGCCCAGGGCATTATAATGAATGTGTGTGCTGGCTGCTCTGGAAGCTATCATGATTCCCACATCTGGCATTTGACACAGCTGTACCAGAGATTTGCCAATGGGGACATCCCTTATGGTCACCTAGTGGGGGATGCTGGTTACGCATTGGAGCCATGGCTGATGACACCAATCAGAAATGCAGACACACCCAAACAAGAACTCCATAATGAGGCACAAGCACAGATCAGATTTATAATAGAGAGTGTGTTTGGGATGCTCAAGTCATGGTTCTGGTGCCTGGACACATCTGGTGGAGGCTTGCAGTACTCACCAGCTACATGTACTCAAATTATTATCGTATGTGCCATGCTACACAATATGATCCTGTGGAAACAGCTGCAGTAGGAACAGCTTGGGCAGGGCCACACAGCCCCTCACCAATGCCAAGGCCTGCACAGGCACAGAGTGACTCGGAGGAGGAACATTCTGAGCCTGCCCCACTAGACAGATGGAGGTGTGCCCAGTATGCCCTGGCCTTGGCAAAGAGGCAACGCATAGCACATACACTCACACAGTAGGGACCCAGGGAATGACACCTCTCTCTGACTCGCACATACAGTAAAAGAAATGCCAAACATGACACTACCTGTGCTCAACCATGTATAGGGAGTGTACTATATGGATCTGACGTAGGCAGCCCTCCAGCACCATCTTCAATACTGGCACACCCACAAGGTAAGTCACTCTCCTTACCAATTGCTGAATGGAGTAGTATGTGTTGTTACTTGTATCTCTGGTGTGGATGTGAGCATGCAAGAGAATGGGGTGACTGAATGGGATGCCAGCAGATAGTAGACACCTATAGTGGCAGCATGAGATCTGTAACGAATACTGGTGTCACCATAGTAGCCAGTACTACACATGGTGACAAAACCCACTGCATGGGCACATGTGTGTCCATATGAAATACACATGCCAGTCAGGTTGGTTCACATACCCAACAGCAGTCTCAGCCAGCAGGACAGGTGTAGACAAACACAAACAAAGGCTGTGCTAAGGCCTCTGAATGATACCCATGGGTAACCCCCCAAGCCTACACAGATAGACTATATCAGGTCAGGCAGTGGGATGTTAGTTCTGAAGGGTATGAAGCCAGAAACTAATATGTAGTTCAATCAAACCTAAGACCTGTAGTACACTGATATGCCTCTAGTCATCATGATAGGTTAGAATACAGAATGAAATGGAGTACCTGCCATACCAGCACAGTCATAGCAAATGTATACAAGTGTCAGGTGTGCCCCCCAATCCTACGTAGAAATGTAGAAATAGTCAGGTGTGCCCCCCCCAATCCTGTGTATGCATGTAGAAACAATCAGGTGTGCCCCCCCAATCCTATGTAGAAATGCAGAAAGAGTCAGGTGTGCCCCCCCAATCCTACGTAGAAATGTAGTAACAGTCAGGTGTGCCCCCCAATCCTTTTTAGAAATGTAGTAACAGTCTGGTGTGCCAGCCCAATCCTGTGTAGCAATATAGAAACAGTCAGGTGTGCCCCCCCAAATCATATGTAGAAATGTAGAAACAGTCAGGTGCCCCCCCAAAACTGTCTATAAATGTAGAAACAGTCAGGTGTTCCCCCTCCTCCAATCCTATGTAGAAATGTAGAAACAGCCAGGTGTGCCCCCCAATCCTGTGCATAAATATAGAAACAGTCAGGTGTGCCCCTCCATATCCTATGTAGACATGTAGTAACAGTCAGGTGTGCCCCCCAATCCTATGTAGAAATGTAATAACAGTCAGGTGTGGTCTCCCCAATCCTGTGTAGCAATGTAAAAACAGTTAGGTGTGCCTCCCCAATCCTGTGTAGAAATGTAGAAACAGTCAGGTGTGCCCCCCTAATCCTAGGCAGAAAGGTAGTAACAGTCAGGTGTGACCCCCCCAATCCTATTTAGAAATGTAGTAACAGTCTGGTGTGCCCTTCCCAATCCAATGTAGACATGTAGTAACATGTATGTGTAGGTATAATACCAGTTGAGCACAGATGACCAGAGGTGGCCAAGGTAGCAGGATAGATTGTAGTATTCGTACAATATGCAGGTATGTGTGTGTTAGGTTGGTGTGTGTTACATATTGTGTGAGAGTGGTCAGTATGTATGCATGTTGAGGTTTGACCTGGTGGCCATTGCCCACTACTGCCGATGACAGGGCCAAGTCCTCACAACTGCAGTGCCAAAGACAATTCCCCCCAGTATAACACATGCTAGCAGTAAGCCATTGTAAATGTATGGTGGTAATATGTGTCACCATCTGAAAGAGTGACATGGCATGGCTGTTGGGCTAGATATACAAGCAGTACATAGGGGAAAGTACCCCAGACATACAGTATATAATGTGTAACTGTGAAATGGACACACCCTTGGAATTGTACATACAGGTATGCATCACATTATCTGGGCCTGTAGTAGGGAATACTGGTGTTGTCTGCCCGAACACTTGCAGATCACAAAGGTGATAGGACTGATGTATTGGGAGACAGCTGATGTACCTACACATGCCAGCATAACTGGAATGTCCCATGCATATCTGTGAGTCAGATGCAAGTAGTGTCCATAGCACACATGCACCCAGCTCACCCAAACACCACCCAAAAGTACCCCTCTGGTTGTATTCCTGCTGTTGGGAATGGGTATAATATCGCCCCCACCTGTATATGGCAATAGTGAAAGAATGCAGCATGCAATGCAGGTGTCCCATGCAGGTGTGTCCCTAGCTGTAGGTAGCACCCTGCCAGCATCCACACCATCTGATCAATACTGATAGAAAGTATTGGCATGAACACCTAGCACACCTACCCTGTCACCCCAGGGGAATATACTGTATGGCAGTCTGGGACTGTAGGACTGACAGAATGCAATGGCCTGCCACAGCTGGCCTGCATCACCACCAAATGGCCTACAGGCCTCTGCCAAAGGCCTGTGTCTCACACGTACTGCCAATGCATGTTATGTCATGGACACCCAAATAACAACATAACACACTCCACATAAGCCATATGCAAGGTCATGTGGACAAACCACAGTAACATGTCCACCATGTCCCACTGCATGAACTGTGGACCAACACCAAAACACAGCTGTGATGAGGTGATAACCTTAGGGAAAGTATCAAGGAATGTATGCATAATGTATGGAAGAGAACAGAATAATACAAGTGGGTGGGAGCATGGGCAGCATGGAATGTGCAGAGTCTGGCACACAGCTGTGTGCACACACTATCCCTGGCTGCAAACACATAAATGGGTGGCTACAAACCTGCCCATACACCACAATAGGGGTAACATCCTGACTTATGACCCCTGCCTCTGGGTAACCTGTGTGAATCTGTACAGCTGTGAGGTATTGCCAGAGAAAGATAAGGCCATACTGTCATGTCGATGGATGTACAAGTATGGGATCCTCTGCCAGCACTGTACCAAGATGCTGAACCGGATACACAGACCCAGCAGCAAGTGTCTGCAGCTCCCCCTCCAGAATGACATAGCTGTCCATGAATATGTAGGCATTTGCCCACAATTGCGGACACAGCTGGATTCACCCTTGTTCCCCAGGACATCACTGTGAGCAAGAATGCCCACCTGACAGTACTTGAGGACATAAAACATCACAGTGTATAACAGTACACATGTCTGACTATCTCTGCTAACACCAGTACTATGTAGCAGAAGCAGCACAGATGCAATCACCTACAGTACACACTATCCCTTGTACAGTTTGACCCCATATTGTCAAACAATCTATGAATACCCTGCCAAAACAGTTTGCTACCTGTAGATGTACAACACAAAAGTCTGCACTGGAGTACAAACTACCAGGAATGGATCCACACATTCAATACAGAAGGGCATACTGGGCATGCTTACACACTTAGAGAAATGAAGGCAATGTCAGACAACAACATACTGAAAGGTCATACTGGGCATGCTCACACACAAACAAATGAAGCCCATGTCTGCAAACAACAGTGGTCCATATATATTTGACAGTTGCAAATGTTAGTGCATACACTTCTCAGTATGCACCATTCATGCTTTGCACACACACTGGATAGGAATACAGACATATATCCAAGGACAACACACTATAATATGGCAATAGTAGACATACACAGTATGTGTGGAAGACAGTGACTGTGACAAAGAGCCAACCATCATGAGGCCTGTCCCACCCAGCACACAACCAAATGGCTACAACCACATGATGTGTAAATGTCACTCACTGTAGAAATTAGCCACTGGTATCCTTCAGCATTACCGACTATGTGGTGCAAGTGCTAGCTGTGCAACATGACTGTACAAGGTAGTAGTCATCTAGCAGCTGTATACATGTACCTGCGGAATATAACCCTGCGTGTGCCGGCATGTGGTGTGTCAACCTCTAGCTGAATGGGTTATGGCCCATGCACACACACTGCCCTCCCCATAGCCCTACTATGACAAGCCTGCTGATGTCATCCACTTTGAAATACACCTTTGGGAAAGGACTAACCCAGTAATCTCTGTGGCGCATCCTAAAACTGTGTAATACTGTAGTGTGATAAACTAGTTAGGTAGGAGTTCTAATCCTAGACATGGCGACTGTGTGGTTGTATGTTTGTGTGTGTGTGTGTCTCTGTCTGTGTAGAAACCAATGCTTTTTAGGCTAGTCACACTCACTACAATTCAAATGCCCTACTTTGGCAAGGCTGCTTATGTCATTCACTGTGATATAAACCTTTGGGAAAAGTGTAGCCAATAATCTCTGTGGCACGTCCTAAAACTGTGTAATGCTGTAGTGTGATAAACTAGTTAGGTAGAAGTTCTAATCCCAGACATGACAACTGTGTGTGGCTCTGTCTGTGTAGGGAGCAATGCTTTTTAGGCTAGTGATACTCACTACAATTCAAATGCCCTACATTGGCAAGGCTGCTGATGTCATTCACTGTGATATACACCTTTGAGAAAGGTGTAGCCTAGTAATCTCAGTGGTGCGTCCTATAACTGCATAATGCTGTAGTGTGATAAACTAGTTAGGTAGGAGCTCTAATCCCAGATATGGCAACTGTGTGTGTGTGTCCCTGTCTGTGTAGGGAGCAATGCTTTTTAGGCTAGTCACCCTCACTACAATTCCAATGCCCTACTTTGGCAAGGCTGTTGATATCATTCACTGTGATATACACCTTTAGGAAAGGTGTAGCCCAGTAATTTCTGTGGTGCATCCTATAACTGCATAATGCTATAGTGTGATAAACTAGTTAGGTAGGAATTCTAATCCCAGACATGGCAACTGTGTGTGTGTGTGTGTGTGTGTGTGTGTGTGTGTGTGTGTGTGTGTGTGTGTGTGTGTGTGTGTGTGCCCCTGTCTGGGTAAGGAGCAATGCTTTTTAGGCTAGTCACTCTCACTACAATTCAAATGCCCTACTTTGGCAAGGCTGCTGATGTCATTCACTGTAAAATACACCTTTGGGAAAGCTGTAGCCCAGTAATCTTTGCAGTGTGTCCTATAACTGCATAATGCTGTAGTGTGATAAACTAGTTAAGTAGGAGTTCTAATCCCAGATATAGGAACTCTGTGTGTGTGGGTGTCCCTGTCTGTGTAGGGAGCAATGCTTTTTAGACTTGTCACACTCACTACAATTCAAATGTCCTACTTTGGCAAGGCTGCTGATGTCATTCACTGTGAAATACACCTTGGGAAAGGTGTAGCCCAGTAATCTCCATGGCACATCCTATAACAGCATAATGCTGTAGTGTGATATAGTACATTGGTAGGGGTTCTAATCCCACACATGGCAAGTGTGAATGTTTGTGTAGGGAGCAATGCATTTTAGGCTAGTCACACTCACTGCAGATCAAATGCCCTACTTAGGCAAGGCTGCTGATGTCATTCACTGTGAAATACACATTTGAGAAAGGTGTAACCCAGTAATCTCCATGATGCGTCCTATAACAGCGTTATGCTGTAGTATGATATAGTACTTTGGTAGGGGTTCTAGTCCCACACATGGCAAGTGTGGATGTTTGTGTGTGTGTTTGTGTAGGGAGCAATGCATTTTAGGCTAGTCACACTCACTACAGATTAAATGTAAAGTAAATGCCCTACTTTGGCAAGCCTGCTGATGTCATTCACTGTGAAATACACCTTTGGGGAAAGAGTACACCAGTAATCACTGTGGCATGTCCTTTAACTGCATAATGCTGTAGTGTAAGAAACTAGTTAGGTAGGGTTCTAATCTCAGACATGGCTGGTGTGTGTGTCTGTGTTTGTCATTTGTACCCTGTGTGGAGATGGCTGTAAGTGTGTAACAACTGGACTCATTGTGGAGCGAGTTTTGAAAATTTCTTAAATGGTGGCCCTATTATATGTCACAATGTCCACCTTACAAGGATAACAGATATGAAATAGCTGAGAGGCTGGTGTGGCTATCCATACCCCTACATGTGACATCAAGGCCTGGTGAACAAAATTAGCAACCCATGTATTACACAGAGAACACTCTCAACCCATATCTCATACACAAACACACTTGCCTAGGCAACAACTGCTATGCTGGTAGTACCCTGCATATTGCCCACAGATAATAACCATGGTGTGATTGCAGTGGACTGCAGAGGGCATGGCACCCTGTCCATCAGTAAAATACACACATACATGCAGACAGTGTGCCATCACTATGCTCCCCACTGGATGCCTGCAACATCTGTGGTGCCATCAAATGTGACCCACAAAGAACATACCATGCCTTATACACATGCCTTGTATGGACAGATGCCACTGACACCAGGGAACGCCTGTATCATGCTATCAATATAGATGCAGGGTCAACCTGCTGTCCATTACCTTTTCCCAGCACATGAGACCCGGACAGGCACATCTGATTATAACAATCTGTGACTTTCCTGGTTAACAAATGTTAAATAAATAAATAAAAATAAATAAATAAACAACATGAGCCAGACACCCCAAGTACAGTTCCACATGTCTCTGTACATGCATGTGGGACATGTGCACATCCCAGACAGCATCCATGGCATGGACTAAAGAACACATATGTGGCAAGTATTGAACAGCAATGGCCACACACAATAGCTACTCAGGTGACTGGATGGTGAATACAATACCCACCTGTGTGGGCCAATCCAAACACTACACTCCTGAGCCACACTGCAGACCATTGTCATGTGGCCTGATGCCAAGGTATACCCTTCACCTAGCCTTGTATAGCTATCTGGCACAGTCAACCACTAAGCACCTGTGAAGCAATGCACGCATGCATGTCAGTACTGGCACCCTGTGTCTGTGTGTGGTGTATGTGTTTTTGACCACATTCACACTCACTACAACCCCCATTATCATAATGAAGCATGCTGTCTGATGTCAGATACCTCCACATACCCTTTGCCCATATAACCTCCGGATAACCCCTGTGGTGCATGTGATACCTGCACAGTACTGTATTGTGGCAAACTAACTGGTGAGGAAGTGTATTTCTGACCCTGCCAAGTGTGTCAATGTGTGTGAGTCCCTGAGAGAATGTGGCTGTGTTGACACTGACACCTGTTCATGCGGACAGGCACGTGTACTATACTTAACTTTTCACTACCATATCACTGTTGCAGATGTCACTCACCGTCAAATATACATTTGGAGAACTCCTCAACATGTAAGCTATGTGGTGCATCCAATAACTGCATCAACATGTGATAGGAATACATAGTCAATTAGGGGTTTGATACCCTGTACTGGTAGGTGTGTGACAAAAACATGTTTAGGTTTTATTCTCCCACCCCCTCCCTGACTTATCCTTACCTATGTCTACCTCTGTCACTCCCTCTCTGGTGGATGTGGAGAACTACACCTGCTTTGCTTAGGCAGCAGCATGTGTTTTGTAAGTGATGCTCATGATCAGCTGATGGCCTCTACATGAATTGTAGCCCTCCTCTAGCTGATTGCATGTGGAACAACTGTGGTAACATTCCCATAGCCAGTTGCATGGAAACACACTCCAATATCTAGGAACATCATGTTGGTGTTGGGCCTTTTCATTCACTGTGAGCAGGACTGAGATCAGACAGATTGGGGATTTATCTCTAGCAACATACACTGTGGAAACAGGCCAACACACAAGAGGGGGATGTGCCTGACATAACTACAGAAAATAAGTGTTGCTATTCTGCATTTGGAGTAATGTTGGTTTAACAGGGTGTGCATGGATATGGCTGGTCTACATGTTTTAATACCTGTCATGACAGTGCTGTTTCTGAGGAAACCCCCATCTGTAGGGTCATCTTCAGATTGGGCAGTGTGTGGTGCCTTCTGTTTCTTGTGTTACTCACAGAGCACCTATCTGTGAACTGCAGAAGCATAGTATGAGGATTGCAGTCAGTACATGGTGACAGCTATGAGAGTTACTGACGTCATACCCCTCACAGGACATATGTCACAACAAACCCTGTTACAACAGTAAATGTATGAGGTTATCACAGCAACATGTAAATATTGGCCCTGTCAACCTTTGTACATATGTCATGCAGTAAGAGGTGCATATGTTCTGTACACCATAATTTATTGACATCATATCTGATAACAAGCCAGTGAGATATCAGACTGTTACACATGTTATGTATAGTAGGGGTTATATTTGAGGACATAATCTGGGCATTCTGTGATTGTGTGTACAGTACTGAGGTATGTGTACATAAGGTGATTGTCGACAGTGTGTGTATTGTGAATATGTACCTTGGCCTGTGTACAGACTGTGGTAGATGTCATTGTTCTTGGTCCTGCTCTATCCGATGTTACATGCTGCTCCACTGTATGTTACCCTATCAGCTTACATGTTTGTAGGGCCAAATACACACATGTCCCATACCACAGACAGGCATCGGACCACACTGTGTAGTGGCCCAGTATATGTAGGGTTAGTGTGTGAGTGGTGCATATGAGGATGGTGTTGATCAGATAGTCCATATACTGTAATATCACGCTAGCTTACCATATGTGGCTGTGGCTGTCTTCACATTGGTTGTGGTTATGCACTTTCACACAGGTGTCTGTTACTCTGTGCTGTGACATGCCTGTAGAGCCTGCTATATATGCAGATACATGAGTATTCCCCCATAAGAAATGTAGGCCAGTGTTGCGGCTGTCTGCCTGTAGCCTGCACAATGCTTTGTTACATGCCTAGCAGCTTAGTGTACTTACCCAGTGTGATGTTATGTCCAGATACTTGCCAGATGTACTGTTGCCAGGCCACCATAACAGTCATGTATGTCAGACAAAACAGTGGGATGCTGTACAGATGTATGTCACTAACTAGTGGGCAGTATGTGGCCATGGCACCTCTCTACCAGCGGTTATCATGTGTCAGGACAAACAGGGGTGTGTGAATGCATAAATTATGCAGGCAAATGTATACCAGTATTTACATGATATACCCATCTAGACGACTGTTAACATCCACATTGTCAGGCTTGGTCCACATGTCTTGCACTAAGGGGTCCTGTGTATACCTCTGGACTGACCAAAGTGTGTCAGATTGTCCACATTTATTGGCCATATCTCTGCTGTAGTCCACAGGATCATTACTGTGCTAGCAGTGGTACTGTACTATGATGTCTGTCAGTAGCCAATGGCGCACATGTTAAAAGCAGATGTGAACTCCCACACACAACATGTCTGTGAAGACAACCCCCTTTACAGTAGCAATAGTCTACATATATACCTGTAATACATACCTGACATCCGCTTGCACTAACAGGTTGGGACTATTGGGGCTGAGGTAGGGCTCCACCCCATGTTCAGGACATATGGTGAACATAGATGTATATAAAAATTATCCATATATCTATATAGATATATACACATATACATATCAACATATATAGATGGATATGTATATGTACATATATACATATAAACTCTCAGATATATACATATACACAGCAATATATGTCTACACATATACAGATAGTGATGCATATGCACATATACTTATGGGTATCTACATATATATATTGACAGTACTAGGTATAAGGGAATAGATAGGTATGCACATATAGTTATAGATATCTACATATATATCTACATAAATAGGCATATCTGTACACATAGTATGTGCATACATATATATCTATATATACATATATCTATATTTACATATATATATATATATATATATATATATATATATATATATATATATATATCTACATACATACATACATACAAAGAGATGTACACATGGCTATATATATATATATATATATATATATATATATATATATATATATATATATATATATATATTGCACTATACAGATGTGTATGCAGACATATGTATGAATATACATGTAGGCATATATCAACCTATTATATGTATATATCCATATTCCTGTCATGTGTAAACCTCATGGTTGTGTATACCTTCCCAGATGTATCTCACTGTATGTATCTGCTATGTGTACATTATGGTAAAATGACATATGTGATGCAACAGTCATATTAATAATAAGTGCTACACAATTGTGGAAGTAAAGGCAATTGTTCAATATTAATCAATATGTGTATTGACAGATATGTTGGAAAAACAACAGCTGTCTTCACAGTGATCATGGCATAGTGGTTAAGTGTTGTGACTATAGTGTACATGGTCCTGGGTTCAAGACCTGCAAGGGTTGTTCATTTTGTTGCTGGGCAGAACAAGGGCTGTCAGATACAGAGTGGTTAAGGCATTTTTGAGCAGCTTTAAGTGGGTTTGCATGGGTTTGTGAGAAGCTAAGCGGTGCTAAGCTATGGGTAAACGTATGGGCGCTTACACAGTGCAGGCTTTGCTTACCAGTGCACAAATCAGCTTAGCTGTTATATTGTAGCAAAGGTGATACCTGCTAGGCATGGCTTAGCCCTGGTAACCAATTCACACCACCTGGTCTGATAACATAGCAGGGTAATGACATCTGTAATAAGTGTATGTAATGCCATGTACAATACATGTGCCTATGTGCTGTCATTACACTAGCAAGGGGTGTGAGTGTCATGTGTGGGACACAAATGTATATGAGGCCTGTACAGCACTGTTATCCATGTGAATGTGTTACATACAGGGGTAGTAGCCCAGGGTACATGCTGTCACACTGGCATGTAGTGTATCATGGGGGTACTACTGTTGACAGTGCTTACCAAGGCAAAAGTAGAGTGCTAAATGTACTTTTGACAACAGGCACACCTGCAGGCATAGCTGGACTCTCAGGCCTCCTTGTTGTATCCCTGGTGTGTGAGCTGTGTCACAGTATATAGCCCCTACTGGGTAATGATCTGACATGTGGAATGTAACTGTAGAATACCATCTGTACAGCACATGTTAGTGGGGGCTTCTGACATGTAGTTATGGCATACATATTGTTCTCATACATCTAGCTGTCAACACATTCATCCTACTGCATAGTTACTTGCCAAGCTGATGACTGTCAGCCCCTGTACAGATGTACAGATGGCAGGTATCCAGCTGGGATATGTACAGGCAACCTAAGCTTGATTGACACTAACATGTCTGCCCAGCTGTGTAAGAACTGGCACATATAGGAGATAACACCCTGTACGCACCACATGACACAGGTACCTCCACTGCACTACACTACCACAGTCAACAGAACATGCTTGGGCACAGGTCTCCATCACAGACACTAACCATGTGTTGTAATGCATGTTGCATACACGTCAACTTGATTACCTCAGTGGCCATGTGCAGGAGGCACCTGGAGGATTGGCTGATGCATGTCACTCTCACCCTGAGGGTCACCACAGTAGTGTCTGTCGATAGATTGCCTGCTGCCACATGGCAGGTGGCAGGATACCACTGTACACACAACACCTGTACAACCCATATCTCCTTGGACAATAGCTAGGTACACAGCTATGACCACCTGCAGTGATGCACTCCAGTACTAACACATGTGTATGTGTGCATGTCTGAGTATAGCAGTGTCTGTGTGTTAGCACACCTGTACTTGGGAATTCCATGAGGGCCTTCACAACCACCACAACACCCATTGCCATAGTCAGTTGTGGCTGCTGCTGTATGGGACATTACATGCACTCTGTTAAGCTCCTCTCCATACCGGCTACATGAGCCTTGCAGTACCAGCACAACAGTGTAGCACAAATGGGTTGATAGGCATGGGATACCCATTGTATTCTGGCAAGTGTGTGTATGTGTGCATGTCCGTATATCTGTAGGGTACAGCATTCCAAGGCCACATACTCCTATTACAATACCCATTGCCACACAGTAGTACAGATAGTGTTGTTGCTGTCCATAGATGAGGCATGACAATGCAACACCCTGCTATGCATGTGGCATGTGCATTAGATGCATATTCCTGTAGTACCACTGTTGGGATGCACAATGGGTTGTATTGCAGTCATGGCCAATGTGTGATGGTGGGTATGTCAGAGTGTCATCATGGGTTTCAGGGAGTACAATATCCACTGGGGGATGTGGGTGCTGTGTACACTGTCATTACACTAAGGTACACCCGGTATATGTCCCACATACCACGTTATGGTTGCCACTGTCACCATCAACCATACAGGTAACTGGTACCACAATCCAGGCCAGTTATGCATGTTTTGTGTTCAGCCTACATGTAACACATTGGACACATGGTCAAGTTAGTTAGCAGCGATAGGCCCAGGTCTCTCAGACATATGTCTTCCTGTTATGTGTCTGTTAATGTGTATATGAAGGTATGTCACACTATGTATTGTCCATATACACCCATTACATCTTCCATTAGCATACTGTACATGTCTGGGGATGTTCTGCATGTAACATGTAACCTTGAACACACCTCACCCTAAACACTGTGTGGTGTGTGCAATGAAAGCCACACACTTCAGTATCACTACATACCTAGGTAGGGGTCTAGTCCCAGTGTTGCCAAGTATGAGTGTGCATGTATGTGGATGGGTCTATATCAGGTTGCAGATTCACAGGTTCATAGGTTCATAGGTTCCTACTAGGCTATCTGCCCTAGGGCGTTTATAAGCCTAGCCAGAGTGTGTTTGGCTTTCGCCACCCATTTTAAATGAATTTTGCTATGCCCTTTTTCGAGGTTAGTATACTGTGCCTCTTTCTAACAGTGACACAGAAGTGATACCCGGGGTAAACCTACTATCTCCCATCCACTCATCAAGATTCCTCTTGAAGAGAGTCAATGAGGGACTCTGCCTAACCTGGAACTGGGATTTTATTCCAGAGTGAAGGGAGCCTCTGGGTTATGAATCTGTCCCTCCAACATGTCCTATTTATTTCAGTGCTGAGGTTCAAGTCTCTCAAGTGTGTAGCTCAATGGGATTTGGATTTTCTGAGGTGCAGCATGTCCATTAATTCCGGGTTGGACATGGATTTATACGTCAGGCACAGATCGCCTCTGAGCAGGCGGTATGCCACTGAGTAGAGCTGGAGATTCTTTAACCGGGCAGCATATGGCATCTGTTTGAGCCCTTTGATCCTCTTGGTGAGGTACTTTTGGGGTCTTTCCAGTTGCTGCAGGTGTCTGGTAAGGTACATCCCAAATGGGGCATTGTACTCAATTATGGGCCTGATGAGGGATGAGTAAAGAGGCACGATGACCTCCCCTGAATCTAGATGTGAATCCCTTCATGATTAGGTGGGCTATATAAAATGTTTTTCTAACCACTTTGGCCACGTGGTTGTCAAATGAGCGATTGCTATCAACTTGGGTCCCCAGGTGCCTAATTACTTCTTCCGTACTTAATGGATTACCACCTATGTGGTAATTTGTGGGCACTTTGTTTTTGCCAAAGGAGATGATTATACACTTTTTGGCATTTAGCTTGAGGCCATGGCTCTGGCACCAGTTGTCTGTTTCTATGAGGCCCTTTTGGAGGATGCTTATGTCGGCTTGAGAGTCTATTATGGCACACAGTGTGCAGTCATCTGCGAACTTGGTCAGCCACAGTCCTTCCATGTTAGCCTGTACCTCCGAGAAATATATACCGAACAAGAGAGGTCCCAGGACTGAGCCTTTTGGGACACCACTTGCAACTGGTTTGGAGTCTGACATGGCTCCAGCAATTCTAACCATGTGGATTCTGTCCTTGAGCCAGTTTGCAACCCATCTAGTGACATAGGGGTTTATATTTAAGCTGGTGAGCTTATCTATAATGCCCGAGTGGGGTATTGTATAGAAGGCTTTTGCAAGGTCCAGGTAGGCTGTGTGGACCACCTTCCCCTCGTCAATGGCCTTGGTGACTGTTTCAAAGAAATCGACCAGGTTTAAGAGGCAGGATCTGCCCTTAACAAAGCCGAACTGGGTAGGATCCAGTGTCTGTAGGTCCCCAATATCTTTATTTATGAGGTCCATGATGATCCTTTCCATAGCTTTGCAGACCAAGCTAGTCAGGCTTATGGGGTGATAGTTTCCAGGATCCGTTGAGGCACCACCTTTGTGGAGAGGGACCACTGTTGCTGTACGCCACTCTTTGGGTACATATCCTGTAGTAAGGCTGAGACTGAACAGTAGTTTTATGTTTGGGTTTAGTTCTTCTTGGAGTTCATGTAGGACGCAGCCCGGGACACCGTCTGGTCCCATTGATGCTGTGTTTTTTGCTTTGGAGAGGGCAGTTTTTACCTGAGCATCTGAGATGTCAGGGGGGCAGCACTCTGCTGGGATAGATATTTGCCCTTTTGGTGGGGAAGGGTGGGGGGAGTTTGCCCTGAACCTGTCAGCTAGGATGTTGGCAATGTCTGTGGGTTCGGTGTATTTTTTGTCATTTTGGACTAATTCTGAGCATATCTGGGAATTCCCACCCAGGTTCCTAACATAACTAAAGAAAGCCTTGTGATTATGCGTGCCCGTAGTTTTTTGCTAATACTGATCAGAGATGCCTTCCCTTTTTGGGATTTTGCTCTATCATGTAGTAGCTTCCTCCTTCTATTGTATAGTTTGTTTATGGCTGGGGTCCACCAGACAGGACACCTAACTTTGGAGGATTGGGTCTTCGTTTTATTTGGGATTGCATGATCCATGCATTCCTGAAGGTGTTCATAGAATGCGTTTATAAAAGATTCTCCGGTCTGGGCCGTATTTTCCACAGGCCCGGGGGCTTTGAAGGATTCCACCTCGGTTTTGAGGAGTGTGAGTTATACACATTATGCAGATTATACCTCTCTGTGGGTATATGTTGCAGGCAACAACTGTCATTTGTATGGGTGGCTCATACAGTGTCCCGTTGGTCAGGCAGCAACTGCAGACATAGTAGCTATTCCGTATTGTGTACACCTTCTATATATGCATCATCCTATACATATCTCTGTGTGTATGTGTAGTTACACACATATATATATATATATATATATATATATATATATATATATATATATATATATATATGTATATATTACATATATATGTATCAGCATATATGTGTCTGTGTATATGTATCTTAGGAATGTTGATTGCTTCAACATTGTACATTCCCTATGGTAGCCAGACTGTACCACATGATATATTACTGATACCAGCCTGACATAATACAGGTGGGATGGCATAATGTTAACATCTTGTGGCCATGTTGTGTCAGGTCTTGGTTATGGGATTTGCAACAGTTGGTATTGTATTGCAGGGCAGATGTGTTTGGCTGTGGGGGGGGATATCTATACGTACAAGACTTATGTTGTTTGGGCCCCTCACCCCCGTTAACGGTGCATGTGGACATATATGTTTTTGTTATGTTCTCTTTTATATCTATCAATATATGTCTGTATATACCTATATAGATATATATTTATGCTTACATATATTTATTCCATATAGATATTGCATATATATATATATATATATATATACATTTAGCTATAGACATAAATAGATATAGATGTATGCATATGTATGTATATATGTTTATATTTATATATATATATATATATATATATATATATATATATATATATATATATATATCTACATATATATATATATGTTATATATATATATATATATAT
Source organism: Protopterus annectens (assembly GCF_019279795.1). Classification (NCBI taxonomy): domain Eukaryota; kingdom Metazoa; phylum Chordata; order Ceratodontiformes; family Protopteridae; genus Protopterus; species Protopterus annectens. The sequence goes on along the minus strand of NC_056740.1, from coordinate 414,241,828 downwards.
ATATATATATACACACACACACACACGTACATTTACATGGTTAAATACATTTCCTGTACTGTTGAATGACTGTGCTGTATGATATGTTTGTGAAAACAGCAGGGTTATGTATATCTGACATCGCTTAGTGGTAAATAACTTTGGCTATGGTGTGCAGGGTCCTGGGTTCGAGCCTTGCAAAGGCTGTTTATTTTGTTGCTGGGCAGAACGAGGGCTTTTAGATACAGAGTGATTAAGGCCCTTTTAAGCAATTGTTCATAGTTCATAGGTTAGTACTAAGCTAACTGCCCTTGCGAGCCATTTTAAGCCTAGCCAATTATCACTTGTGAGAGTCAAACCCTGCACCTTGTGTTTGCAAGGCAAACACCTTAGCCATTAAGCCACCCTCCCAACCAGGTTTGCACGGGTTTGGCTGAGGTAAGCACTGCTAACTTCCGGTTACTGTTCCTTATACTCAGTTAGCTTCCAAATTGCTTAACTTGTGTAGGCATTGCTTACCCCCATGCAAACAAGCTTAAACCCACTTACTGCTGCTTAAAAGTGCTTACTCCCACTTACCCCCATGCTAATTTCTTTAAAAGAAATGAAAAAGGGTTAATAGGAAAGTGGTGAAAAAGGGGCACAAAGAGGAAAAGACAGTAGGGAAAATAGCTAGGTATGTGCAGGAGGGTGTAGGGAAGGTCCATAGCTGCCCATTTCTTCTACAGAACAGCTGTGCATATACACTGAATTTGGAGGTAGATTTGGACACTCAAACTCCTGAGAGAGGGGTGAGGACAACAATAATATGTTGTGAAGCCAATTAGTCCAGATTACATGTGTCCACTGGACCCATGTGCAAAATGGACAGCTATGTATGGCACGATATTTTTTTTGGGAACAGATTGCCCTTTTTTTTCAAGTGAGAGTGGGATGTTGAGGTGGGATAGTAGGTATATTTGTGGAGGTAGATTGGGTAGGTTAACAGACAAGACAAACAAGACACATACAGGGGCGGTATATGACACATGTGGGGGGTAAACACCTTGATGGGGAGGGGTGTTGGGAAATCGGAAGCCCATGAGCCCCCTAGTGGAAACAGTGGGACTGAGGTCCCCACCCATGGGCAGTCACCACTGCACCTTCACAGCTCCGAAGGTGGCTGTGCTGGGGGCTCAGTTGGAGAACCCTCTAGTCGAGCCACGTGGCCTTGAGCTGGCATAGCAGATCTCTGACCTCCCTACAGAGCTCACTATGCACCACGACCTGGACCTGGGGATGGGTGACAGGTTCCTGTCCGTGCCCACTCCCAGTGGGGGGCAAGCCCCATCCCCTGAGATGGTTGCATCTGAAGGTGGTGCAGGACCAATGGACGAGGAGGTCCCAGGTTGGGCCCCAGGTGTGCTGGTGCCTGGTGCCACGGCCAGCTGAGGTGGGACAAGTGGGTCCTCTGGGACCCGCATTCCCATACGTGCTATGGTGTTTATGGTTTATCAACATATGTGGGTTAGTAATAGTCAACACATCACAGCATTAGGTATAACAGCATGCATAGATATACCCATTAACCCAGACACCAGTTATGAAACAGTTGCATAACAAACGGAACACATGCATATATGGGACCACAGTGGTAATAACAACAGCATGCAGGTACATTGATGGCACCATGCCACCAATGTTGGAGTATTTCAACATAGCATGTGCATAGAAACAGATTTATATAATTATCAAACAATAGGACATATGTCCCAACATTACAGTGGAGTCATCATGTACCAGTTGAAGTGGGTATTTAGTGTATTGTTGGAGATATGGTGGGGTATGAGAGAAAGATGTCAATTAATAACTAGCATATTCCTGTAGTTCGCATTACTTTCCTAGTCAGTACTGTTATCTGTACCTTACAAGTATTACTACACTACCCTATTGCCTTAATTTGGACAGTAATATGGCTGTCGACAACTATATACATGGAGTGGTTTTACCTGCAGTATACACCTCTTACCTGGTATACCTGTGGAGGAATTGTTTGTTAACACTAACTAACTGTTTCTACACATACTCCCAGGTTCCAGGTTGATGTTATGCACATACCAGTCCATCTCATTTTGCACAGACTCTGGCCATGTCTTGACCACATGCACGTGAACCGGGACATATGTAGACTATTGCCCTCTTCAACCTTTAGTGACTTACAACACTCTTATAAAGGATTTCCTAGACAGTTATATTATGCAGCACAGTGTGGGTGACAGTGATCAGTGATACCTTATTATTCAGGGCAACTGCATCACTCACAATGTCATACAATACCAGAGTAAACAGTACCAGTACAGGGTATCATTCTTTTATTTCTGGGCACAGTGTTCATATCTGACAGACCTGTGGGAGCAATGTTTGTTAGCACTACCTGAATGTTGCCACACAAAGTAACAGTTTCCACATTACTATTATGCACATACATCTCACTGTGTTACTGTACACACTCTGGTCACAGCTTGACAACATAAGGGTGTAGATAGGACATACTTGGATTATTACTCTCATAACAGTTTGGGGAGTTGCTAGAGTGACAGGTTTGTTCTTATAGATGTCTGACAATCAGTTGTATTTCTTGTTTGCTGCCTAAATGTCTGGGATCATTCCACTGATTTCCCAGGAGGACAGAGTGACAGGCGTCAGATATGGGCCAATGTACTGGACATTCTGGACATATCTATACAGTTGTGGGGTATGATTCTGTATGCAGACTACTACCACTCCTGGGATTTGAATCATGGCCATGTGTGCTAAAAATGCAACAGTTCATGTCTCAGTTGTATGTGCTATTCAGATTTTGTTGTTTGCCTTTTCACTGTTTTCTGTCTATGTCTCTCTCAGTTGTACTAAATGACCTCTGGGGATTACACCAGTCATGTACAGACATTCCTACACATTCTATTTATGTTGCACAGTGTGGGTAACAGTGCAGTACTATTAAGTGATTGCAAATCTACATTACCATATGATACCAGAGTATACACATGCAGTCCAGCAGTTAGACCTTTATTGTCAGGTTATTATGCTTTTATTTACATACTAACTGTATGAGACTCTTCCTGCCATATTCTCTGGTGTATGCAGTACTTGCTTTAAACAATACAGGTTTTATACTGGCAATTAACTTACTAATACTTTTAGATTTATTTCCTATGACAGTACATGCAAGCGTATATCTAACCTGCCTCATGTCGCAACCTCTCCAGGTGACATCCATGGGCCTCATGGTTCACAGCCCACTCACTTGCCACTGTGAAGGACATAAGACGAATATTTAGCCATACCTATCCATAATATACATGAGCTGGCAATTATTAAACAGGTAGTGGAGTGATACTTACACACAGCTGGGACAACCCCTGTTGTCCTAGCCTATTGGATCCACTGATCCAAGAGATCCCCCTTTTGCCACTTCAGGTCGGCATAGTGATGCCTGACCTGCTCACCAGTTCAGGGTATGCCAGTGGCACTGGTGAGGTCATGGACAAAATGGTTCCAGACTTCCGCCTTATATTGGGAACCCTGTTACTGGCCCTGCAGCAGTCTCTGCTCATGGTCGTTGACAAGGAGTCCTGCCTTGACTCTGGATTCCTGGATGCTCCAGCGCTGCACCTGAAAGCGCACACCCTCTCCCATTCCTGACATGGTGCCTGCAAGGGGAAGCTACAACCAGTTATGAGATGTATTCCCACCTGTTGGGTTTAAGTAGGGCCGATTTACCGCACTTTGCCATGATTGGATGGTTTTGAAAAGGCTAAGCTATGGGCAAACCTGCTTACCTAAGGTTGGCATTGTTTAAAGGGGTATACCACTGGGAAAATTGAGTTAGCTGGCCTACACATTGCTTACACCTACTAAGCTGGCCTGTGCAATGCTTAGCATTGCTTAATATTTACTTTGCATGGTATTTGCTTTTTGGCATTGATTTATTATTCATTACATGTTATATATATGTCTGGTATCCATTATTATGTGTACGTACACTGTATGTGGCCCTTGTGCTTAATTGGGGACTTCAACACTCTATTACAATTACACCTCACATCAGGGCTTACTTCTGTACTCCAGTTCACGTATTTATGGTATGTAGTAAGTTATAGAACATATGACTGTATACTGATTCCTTTCACATGTTCTGTTTGATTTTACTGTAGTGAGGATTTGTTTGGTGATACCTCATTCTTATGTACTGCTGTGATGGCATGGTGGTTAACTACTGTGACTATAGTGTACAGGGTCCTTGGTTCAAGACCTGCAAGGCTGTTTGTTTTGTTGCTGGGCAGAACAGCAGCTGTTGGATACAGGGTGATTAAGGCACTTTTAAGCACTTGTAAGTGGGTTTGCGTGGGTTTGCACAAGAGTAAGCTATGCTAACCTTCGGTTAAATATGCTTACAGAGAGTTAGCTTCAATATTGCTTAACCTGTGTGCGCATTGCTTATCCCCATGCAAACAGGCTTAAATCCACTTACTGGTGCTTACATATGGTTACTCCTGCTTAATAGTGCTTACACTTGCTTACTAGTGCTTACTCCTACTTACCATTGCACTGATTTAGACAGTAATGTCTAATGGTTCTTGGGAAGGTGGGGGATTTGGAAGCTGTATGGAGTTATCACTCATTGCACATTTTACCTTCCATTTGTATCCCTGATTCCTGTGTACATGTACTTTATGGGCACATGTGATTATCTGTGGACTTTGCAACATTATGACACTGACACCTCACATCTGCATTTAATGCAGTACTCCAGTTCACAAATATATGTTATTTACTAGGTTATGCAACTAAAAATATTGGTCATAGGGGTCTATAAGGATGAACGTTTACTTACCCGAACGCCTAAACGTCGACCTGTCTTCATCAAACTGTGAAAACATCGATCATCCAGAAGCGCGAAAGCGGAAACGTCGAATCGTCATGGTTGGCCCTTCTGCAGTATAGCTCCGTAAGGTAAGTGTGCGATAGTTACGGAACTTAGGGTTAGGGTGTGGGTTAAGGTAAGTGCATAGATGGTAATGTATGTTAGATTTAGTGTAGGGTTAGAAGTAGGGTTTTGTTACGTGTATGTGTGTGGATTATTTAGTTTGTTTGGGTTTAGCTTTTTAAGGTAAGTGTGCGATAGTTACAGACCTTAGGATTAGGTGCAGGTTAAGTTAAGTGTATACATGGTGGTATATGTAAGATTTAGTGTAGGGTTAGAAGTAGGGTTTAGTTTAGGGTTAGAAGTAAGGCTTTGATTAGTGTATGTATGTGGTTTATTTAGTTTGTGTAGGTAGTATGTAGCGGGCGGTGGGGTAGGACAAGTATGACAGTTTGACTTTTTGAATTTTGCGGTTTAGGGCGTTTGGCGTATATGCGGTTCGCAGAATATGTGTAGATGTTTAGGTATTCGGGTAAGTAAACATTCGTGTTTATAATATAGACCTGGTCATAACATGATTTGACATGGAAAATGGAATGTGCTGTAGTGGGACTCGAACTGGGAATGACTGCTTGTAAGGTGAATGCTCTGCCCACTACACTATTGCTATACTGCTTCATTTGCATATATCTTGCATTTTATCCTCTTCTGCCATTTAAGCTGCATTAACCATAGCTAAGCGATGGGCAAACGCATGCACCTATGGTTAAATTTAATCTGTTTCATTAAAAAAAAAGTATCTTTATATTGTTTGTATTTACTATTGCTGATGCACATGTGGAGGGATGTTGCTGGGGGTATGCAGACATCTATGAGCGGTCTTGCTCATTCTTTTAGGGCTTTCTGCTGTTCTTCATTGCAGGGGCGTGTATATTCTGAGAACTCTGCTCTCAGACATGCCCCCTGCACTCTTACATGCTTTGTGTAAGATTAGGAGCTCAGGCAGCGCGCCTTCATTAATATGCATGATGCGCTGCCATCCTGCTCCTAAACAGCTGCTTCCATGCAGGACTCAGATAGTCCTGCATGGAAGATTAGTAAATCTGGGGGCCAGTTGGAAACATTATACATCACTTATAATCTACCCAATCATTTTCAAACAGTAAATCATATCTGTAAGATATGTTTATTATAAATGATATATCAAGGAATTAGTTCTGATTTTGTAGTTGGATCTAGTTAGTATAGGGACCATGTGGGTTAGGGTATATAGTGTGTGGTGGTATATTAGCTGTTGTTTTTCTCTGAGTCTATGGAAGTTAGTGCTGAAAAAGTCTGGACTATTTAAGTTTTATTTGAAGCAAATGTTAGTGATGTCAGACAGTTTAGTTGAGAAGAGGGTAGGTGAAATGTAGGATAGTGCAATATTTAACATGGTTTGAGTGTTAAGAATTGAATTATAGCCACTTTGGACTGTTATCATTGGTTGAGGCAGCTTTGTGGGTCTGTAATTATATGTTTTTTTTTTCTGTATTAAATAGACACAACTCTTGTGCACCAACATTCAAGACAGAGCAGTTGGAATAATTAAAAAACATAAAGGCCATCAATAAGAACAAACTTGTATTTATTGCAGGATTCTTTGGATGGTGATCACTTACATCTGCCTTTCAGTCTTCTTCAAGCCGTACCTTTATATTGTTGTCCTGATAATTGGGCAAAACAATTTGGATAGAACTTTATTATGAATAAATGCAGTGTAATGACCTTTGGTGATCTCAGGTCATACAAAGAACTTAAATTAAATAAAGAACTAATGGCAGCGTCTACAGTATAACAGGTGTGTCCTGGCATTCTTTAAGAATCATATCACTGGTGGTAAGAGTTGCAACCAAAAGGGGCATTTATAGAACACAGGAATTGAAGATTCAGAGACACATTAACTGCAGTGACAAAAGTCCTCATTATTGGCTTTTTTTGCATGTCTATGAATCATCCTTAACTACCACTAGTTCTAATTACCAATTTCATGCAGTACTTAACACTGGACACTGATGCATTGTGGAGGCATAGCCTCCCCCATTCAATTTCCCACACACATGTACACATTCAAACATACACACACACACACACACACACACACACGCACGCACGCACATGCACGCGCACACACACGCACACACACACACACACACACACACACACACACACACACACACACACACACACACACACACACACACACACTTACAGACCTTGATATATTCCATACCTGTCCCTGAGTTGACAGAACATCCCTGATGTCTCTTCCTATTTTACCCTGCCCTTGTAAATCACATATTATTGCACTCAATTAGTAATGGCAGACATTAGGGTTTCATTGACCTGCCCCTCTTTTAACTTTTTAACTGACTCTGAGTCACATTTTAAAAATTCTCCCTAGGGTCATCTAGTGTTCCTCCTAGCTTTATTCTGAAGCCTCCCCACAGATGAACACATACTCCTGCAGTTACCTCCCATACTTGTCCTGTCCCTCGTAATTTACTCCCAATATGATGGCTGTTTATTAAAATAGGTGGCCAATCTACCTTACACAGGCAATTCTGTAGGAAATCACAGGGTTAATTAGTATAGGCCACTTCCCCACAATGCCTCATTATAATGTATTGTGGCCTCAGAGACACTCAGCCATGTTGTTGCACATCTTCATGCTAAAGCACCATGGTAGGACTGTCTCTGAATCGTAAATGGTTACAGTGAAGCTGGTAGGACTGTCTCTGAATCGCAAATGGTTACAGTGAGGCTGGCAGGACTGTCTCTGAATCGCAAATGGTTACAGTAAGGCTTATACCCATGTACAAACACAAGGACCTTGATTGGAAATATATGGTTAATTGAATAATTGTTTTATTGAATTGTGTATAAAAAGACGTAGGTGTGTTTTGTTTGGTTTTTACTCCTTTGAAGGCTTTTGAGCCGAGGAGCTAGAGTCTTGTTGGTATTAAAGCAACAATGTGTTGGATTTGTGGCTGTGGTTCTTGTTTTTGCTATGATTTTCTACTAGTGGTTCTTATGCCCATGTACACCTCTTGTTAACCACACCTCTCAACTGTCCAGAATTTTGCAAAATACTCAGAATTTTGCTTCATACATTTGATCTGTTTCTTGTAAAATGTATGGTTTTCTTGCAAACTGTTGAGGACAGAGGTAACTAAATAATAATAGACTTATACATTTCAGACTTCATATCTTTCAGAAAATGCATCCTAATGCAAAACCTGTTGTTCAAGAAGTTTTCTACAGTATTTCAACTCTGTCCCTGATTTTGGGCCCTTAGCTCTCCATTATTTTGACTTTGTCTGTATTTCTTGTTTTGAGAGGTTAAGAAGCATTTCCATAGTATTTTTTCTTGGTAAACCATAAAGGGTTACTGTCCATATAAATGTCAGACATGAGATTTGTGTGCTTCATTTTCCTCAGAAAATGTTTGCTGATGCAAAACCTGCTGTTTTATTAACTAAATGAATTGAGGAACAAAACATGCTGGCCCTGTCTGGTGGGAAACATGACTAAAAGCTGCTTTTGCTCATTACTGGGACTTTGCAAGATTAGTGTGATGTGCGTGAAGGAACTTGGAATACTTTAATGTGTCAATACTGTCTCCATTGAACAAGGCTGAGATACAATCCGTCACTGTCAGTTTTAGCTGTAATTGATATGTAGGGGTGGAAGTTCTTCTGCAGAAAGTAACTGGACCTCTTGTAGTTTTCTCAGTTTGAAAAGTTACTATCTGTTTTGCAGAACTAGTGTGCATTTGCATATTACTGTCATTTATGTGAAGCATTTTGGACTACTTAAATGTGTGGCTTCTGTTTCCATGGAACAAAGATGAAATGTGACATACAGCCATTATTGTTAGCTATAACTGCTGGGTGGAGGTGGGTGTTGTCTGTAGAAAGTAGCTGAGCCTCTTGCTGTCTTTCTCAGGTGAAACAAGCACTACCTAGACTTGCAGGACTGGTGTGCATTTATAGGATTATTGTAATTTGTGCAAAGCATCTTGGAATACTTTAATGTGTAGCTACTGTTTTGTGAAATAGAGTTGCTATACAATTCATGGCTATCATTTCTTATCACAAACATCTGAAGTGCATGCAGAAGTGCCTATTAACTACTAGCTGGGGGTGGGAACTGTTGAAATAAGTACCTTAAACATCCCACAGCATTTTTACCATGTTTGACCATTTTTTTTGAATAACTTACAACAAAAGAGGAATGCCAATATGCAGCAAGGGAGATACCATCCCACCATTCCCTGATGTATATATAACATCAGTTGCTATTAGCACACTTTTAAGAGCTTGCAGTCCTCTGGTGAAAGGTACATGGGAGTGAAAACCTCTGATGAAAGTAGTGGGGGGCATGACTGACAAGAGGAACAGGGTTGGGTTTGCTACAGTGCATGCTGTGGGTTGTTTAAAGTTTCAATAAGCTGTTTGCATGAAGTACTGACAATCTTGGTTTCTTATTTTAAATAATGTTTTATACAATGACCGCTATGGGGGTTTAAAGTAAGTTTTGGTGAACTATTTGTATAAAGTAACTGACCCTCTTGTTGTTTCTCATTTTAAACAGTCACTATCTGGTTTTGCAGAATTAGTGTGCATTTGGAGATGTCTGTATAAAATAAATGACACTTTGTTGTTTACTGAATTTAAACAGTCACTGTCTGGCTTTGCAGGACTGGTATGTAATAGTAGGGTTACTGTGATGTATGTAAAGCAACTTGAACAACTTCTGTCCTTAGCTACTGTTTCCATGGAACAAAGCTGAAATACAATACATGGCCATTATTTTTAGCTGTTACTGCTGGGTGGGGGTGGGAGCTGTCTGTAGAAATTAATTGACTCTTTTGTTGTTTCTCTCATTTTAGTCATTTTCTGACTGCAGGATTAGTGTGATTTCTGTGAAGCTACCATGAATACTTCTAATGTGTGGCTACTGTTTATAGTCCAATCCACAGCTATCATTTTTTATCATAACCATTTGAAGTGCACACAAAGTAGCTATAACTTCTGAGTGGAGGTTGTAGCTCCCTATTAAAAGTAATTGACTTCATGTTCTTTGCTCAACTTAAACAGTCAATATCTGGATTTTAAGACTAGTGTGCATTTGTGTGAAGTAATATTGTCTCCTTAACTGGACATCTGAGATGTGCATAGACAAAGTAGCTGTAATTGTTTTGGCTGCCTGTGGAGGACGTTGAGTAGCTTGGTGATGTTTCTTGTTCATTATTCTGGGTCTGCATGACTAATGTGAAATGTTTGAAGCAACTTGAGATACTTTAATGTGTGGCAACTGTTTCTGTGGCGCAAAGGTGAGCTACAGTATACTGACATTCTCTTCTATTACTGTCAGATAAATGAATTGTTCACAGATGTGGCTCTAACTGCCTTGTGGGAGGTGGGGTCTGTCTGGATGAAAGTAATTATAACTGTTATGGATTCTGGTGGCCCACTTATTTCCTCCAAGTGCAGTCTTGTTTACTTAGGGCTTGTTGAAAGGATATAGGAAAAAGCAAAGTTCAAGTTTTATTTTCGGAAACCCTGAATATAAAGCATGGATTTTCTTTGTTTTTCCAATTGCCTATACTCAAAATAGTATTAATGTATTTAATTTAACAACAGTGACTACATTTAAAGACAAAAAACTGTTACAATGTTTACCACATCATTAATAAGTTTGAGTTATGCAAAGACGTGGTTAGAAATTCAAAACTGTAGACAATTTGTTGAACAGAAGGTTAATCTAATACAACCAATAGTTAGAAATTCTTTCCCCACATTCATTGATTTACTCATTATTCTAATGCATCAGAATATAATTGGAAAAGGACTTCTATCTAAAATATTTAAGGTACTTAAGAAATCAACAGTATGTCACAGAGTAAGCTATTGGGATTATTTCAGACTTATAGGTTCATAGGTGTGTACTAGGCTAATGGCCCTGTGGCTTTTACAAGCCTAGCCCATAGGATTACCTTGGCATTGTGCCACCCGACCTTAGTTCCCAGTGTCTCTGTTGATTAAAGCCACTGGAGTGATCCCTGGGGTGAATTTTCGATTTCCCATCCACCTGTCTAGCAGGGTGAATGACGTGAGTGAATTTCCTATCTCCCATCCAGTCATCAAGGTTCCTTTTGAAAAGGGCCAAAGAGGCGCTCTGTTTGACATGTATGGGCAGTCTGTTCCAGAGTATGGGGAGTCTCTGGGACAGGAACCTATCCCTCCAGCATGTTTTGTTCATTGTGATGACCAGGTTTAGATCCCTGGAGCATGTGGCTCTGAAGGACTGGGATTTCTTTAAGTGTAGCATGTCCAACAGCTCTGGGTTTGACATGGCCTTGTATGTTAAGCAGAGATTGCCTCTGAGTAGATGATATGTGACAGAGTATAGCTGGAGTTTTTTTAGACAGTCAGCATAAGGCATCTACTTTAGGCCTGTGATTCTTTTAGTGAGGTATTTCTGTGGCCTTTCCAACTGTTGCAGGTGTCTTGTGAGGTACATACCAAACGGGGCATTGTACTCTATAATGGGTCTAATGAGGGATGAGTACAGTGGAACAATGACCTCCTTTTGAAAAGCCCTTAGTGATGAGATGTGCCACATAGAAGGATTTCCTGACTGTTGTGGCGATGTGGTTCTCGAAGGTGAGACCACTGTCCGCCTGTGTCCCTAAGTCCCTTATCACACTTTTGATGTTTAGTGTACTGCCACTTATATGGTAATTCATGGGTACATGGTTTTTCCCAAAGGGGATAACTATAGATTTCTTGGAATTGAGCCTGAGCCCATGGCTCTGGCACCAAACATCTGTCTCTGTAAGGCCCTTTTGTAGAATAACAAAAAATATAGGAGAAATTTCACCCAATAAAACCAATAATCCACTTCAGAAAGGCTAAAATCAGAGACACCAGCCAAAAAGTATAAGCTTTATCTAACGCTACCAATTACCACACATTTTCGTCTAGCCACGTAGACTTCTTCAGAAATCAAAAACATTGCACCAAAGAGTCATCCTTTTTTATAGGTGTATCTTTATAATGCACCAATCCAAATCCTCCCCCAATCAATTAATTAAGTTAGTTAAATAAATTAATTAAATTAATTGATAGTTGCATAAAAATGAATCTGATTAAAATCCAGTTAAAAAACGTAATTTGTGGCACTTTAAAGTTCATATACAGTTACCATGTAAGATACGATAAACATAAATACAGTTCAATATATTGTGTGTGTGTGTATATATATATATATATATATATATATATATATATATATATATATATATATATATATATATATATATATAAATGTTTTAAATAGTTCAACAACATATTAAAAACATTTTAATCAAAACATAGGCTTCATCTACTGGCGAACAAATGTCTATGTGCTGTCAGATCACAACTTATATAAAATCCTATCCAAAATGACAATTGTCTGAATAAAGAAAGGCAAAAAAATAGTTAATAAAGAAATGGTAAAAAATAGTTAATAAAGGAAATACACAAAACAACCTTCCCTTATCATATCAGAGCTTAGCAGCTCTGAGTTTCAATAATGGGGTTATATTAATATTTTCATTGAGCCCTGGGTCCCTAGCTGCATCTAGGGTTACCGGCCAGTAAAGTTCCCTGTATTCTAACAGGTTTTCCCAGGGCCCACCCCTATTGTCCACTTGTACATCCTCCAAAATAAAAAAAGTAAACTTTGCTTGTTTACAAACCTGTGTGTGCTTAAACAGAGTGTTTCTCTCATTCTTGGTCCTAATCTCATACATGTGTTCATAGATACGTCTTCTAATCTTATGCTCCGTCTTCCCAATGTAAAATGCACCACAGAAAGAGCAGTTAGCCAAGTAGACAACTCTTTCACTGTTACAGTTAAAATAAGACAAACCACAAATCTTCCTGTCTCTACTAACAATATAAACACTGTCACAGTGTGCTATATATTGACACTGGGAACAAGTCCCACACCGAAATGTCCCTTTACGTTTACTACAGAAGTTCAAGGGTCTACCATGATGTTCAAGAATAGTTTTTAAATTCCTCCTCTTCTTATAAGTGAACTTCAAGGGGGGCACTTTTGCCACGGGTAGGTCAGTAAATTCTAGAAAATTGTTTCATTCATCTCTAATTATATTGTTACAATGAAGGAAGTCCATATTGTATTCTGTGATAAAGGCCATTTTGTTCTCACCTTTATCTGTTTGCTTAGTTCCCTCATCATATTCATTACTAGTTCCTGCACCTAAAACTGGACTAAATTTTTGACCTCTATTAGATACAATGTCAGTTCTAATCTCATGTAAAAACTTAACAGGATACCCCGTCCCTCTGAAGAGGCTGTCAAGGTAGTCACATTCAGTCTCAAAGTCACCATCCTCAGAGGTCATCCTACTAGCCCGGATGTATTGTCCCCTTACCAAACTCCTTTTTTTGAAATGGGGTGAAGGCTGTTGAAATGCAAAAAGGAATTCGAGTAGGTGTCTTTTCGAAAAAGTTTAGATTTTAAACTACCCATTTCATTTTTTTCAATAAGTACGTCTAAGAAATGTAATGTGTTTTTCGAAACAGTACTAGTAAAATGTAAAGAATTGGTAGTTGCTTCAATGTACTGCAAGAATTCCTGCAGTTTTTCATCAGACCCTACCCAAAACAAACAGATGTCATCCAGGAATCTGATGTATTGTACCCAACAATTCCTAAATTCTGATGCGAGAACAAAGGTCTTTTCACACCAAGCTAAAACCATGTTGACGTATGTGGGAGCACAATTGGCCCCCATTGCTATGCCTTTAGTTTGGGGGAAGAATTCTCCCCCAAAGAAAATGAAATTGTTGTACAAGACTAATTCCATCAAGTACAGAACTAAGTGCAGGTCACTGGAAGAGATATTTAGTTTTTCAACCAATGTTTCCTCCAACCATTCAAGGCCCGTAGTATGGGGAATAACAGAGAAGAGATCCTTAACGTCTATTGTTACAAAAGTCACCTGCTGATCGTTGACATTAAGGTCAATTCCCTTCAGAAATTCCCATGAGTCCTTGAGTATTTGGGTGGTAAAACCCCATAGGGCTTTCAGTTTGATATCAAGAAATTTTGCAAGGCGTGCTGTCTTAGATCCCTCGGCAAATACTATTGGCCTAAGGGGTGGATCATGCATGTCTTTGTGGAACTTAGGTATGCCGAATATTGATGGCACCTTAGATCTCTTGTTAGTCAGATAGTTGAAAAGAATATGGTCAATCAACCCTTCAAGAAACAAGTCATTTAGTGCCATGTCAATTTTTTTGTAGGCAATGTTAATTTCACTTTTGGATACTCTGGTATATGTATTGGTATCCCCCAGTAAATTAAGCATTTTCCCCTTATATATTAAGGTGTTCATTAGGACAGCCCCCCCCCCCTTGTCGGGCTTCATGACCTGCATATTGCGGTGCATTTTTAGGTCATTCAGAACTTCCAATTCATTTCTATCCAGATTGTATTTTTTGTATGGATGGTTTGTGGCTTGCCATTGCCTGATACGTTTATCTACCAGGGTCTCAAAGTTTTTTAGCTGTGGGTGAATAGGGTGGTTAAAAGTACTCTTCCACCTCAAGTTTACCACTTCCCCCTGTTGCGTTTGTTCTTGAAAGACCAATGCAAAATTCATTTTTCTTAAAAATAATTTTAAGTCTAGGAGAAATTTACTAATATCCCCTCTAGAGTTGGGAATAAACTTAAAGCCTTTTGCCAGTAATCTAAAATGATCCACAGTGAGTGCTGTTTCACTGTAATTAAAAATATTAAAATTGTTGTAACTATACTTAACCCCTTCCTTTAGAATTTGTTCAGTCCGGAGGGCTAATATCTCCCTCTCCTCCCCTGATGTCCTCCACGCCTCGCCCCCTGACCTGGGTATGGGGGATAGTACAACACCCTCTGGTTCAGGTTTCTCTCTGATCGGCAAAGTGGGGGTATCTCTAAAGGGTGGTTCCTAATGTTCTCCGTGTAGTCGTATCTTTCATCTTCCCCGGTAACATATTTACCACCTACCCCGGACCTATTGTCTTGATCAATCAACAACTTCTGTTTACCACCTTTTGGGTCAGGGTAACATGTACTGTTCCTATATTCATTTAAGTCTCTTTCTAATTTTTTAATTTTTCTCCTCATATCGATAGGACATTTTTCATCAATTTTTTCTAATACCGTAAGGTATTTACTTTTTTCAGCCTCTACAGTAAACAGGAGGTCAGAAGTAATGTGTCTCAATGTCTTCATACAAAGCTGACATAGTAGTCTCATTCTGTTTTATAGTAATGTAACTATGTCCAACCCACATTTATTGAATATTTCCAATAGTTCCTTATGTAATTTGGAACCTTTAACTATATTGTTTGGGTATTTAAATACCCTAAGTCCTCTAGATACAATTTCTTTCCTTACACATTCATTAAGATACTCATTATCAATTTTTAAAGCTTTATACTTAAGTAACATATCAGACAATCTGTTTAAAGAATTATTGTAAGTGTCACACTGAACAGCACTTTTCTGTACGGCATCATTAGTGTCAAAATTAATAAATTGCTTCTGCTCAAGCCATACACGAAAATCTACATGAAAATCTCTGTTCCGTAAATATCTTGATTTAGAAACACCAGAATTAACACAGTCACCTTTTTGTGTTGTCGAACACCTCATTGGTCTAGTTACTGGTACCGTTGAATCCCCTCTACTCGTTTTTGGTGAAAACAGGTTCGGCATATCAATGTCGCCAGTTCCAATATCCCTTAATCCTCCATTAGTTGTAGAATTGTCATCAAGAACATCATCACTGATTCCTCCATGTTCGGGGGTGGGTAGTCTTTCACTCCCCAGGGTGTTCCCCTAGTTGGTACAAAAAATATATTTATTTAACTAACTTAATTAATTGATTGGTGGAGGATTTGGATTGGTGCATTATAATGAAACACCTATAAAAAAGGATGACTCTTTGGTGCAATGTTTTTGATTTCTGAAGAAGTCTACGTGGCTAGACGAAAATGTGTGGTAATTGGTAGCGTTAAATAAAGCTTATACTTTTTGGCTGGTGTCTCCAATTTTCGCCTTTTTGAAGTGGATTCTTGGTTTTGTTGTGTAAACTTTCTCCTATATTTTTTGTTACTTGTGACTGTACAGAGATGGAGACTACCGCCAGTTCCCCTCGATATGACAATGAGAGGAGGGACCAACTAGGGGAAACTCGTAAGCTGATAGGTCAGCTGTCGCAACTTGTGGATCTTCTTATCCCCATCATCCAATCAATGGGCTTGGTTCTAGGCAGATCTTTACCACCAGGCAATCAAGAAGCTTGGAACACCTTGGGGAGTGAAAGACGACACCCTGAGCATGGAGGAATCAATGGTGATGTTCCTGATGACAATCCTACAACTAATGGAGGATTAAGGGATATTGGAACTGGCGACATTGGTATGCCGAACATTTTTTCACCAAAAATGAATAGAGGGGATTCAATGGTACCAGTAACTAGACCAACGAGGTATTCAACAACACAAAAAGGTGACTGCGTTAATTCTGGTGTTTCTAAATCAAGATATTTATGGAATGGAGATTTTCGTGTATGGCTTGAGCATAAGCAATTTATTAATTTTGACACTAACAATGCCGTACAGGAAAGTGCCATTCAGTGTGACACTTACAATAATTTTTAAACAGATTGTCTGATATGTTACTTAAGTATAAAGCTTTAAAAATTGATAATGAGTATCTTAATGAGTGTGTAAGGAAAGAAATTGCACCTAAAGGACTTAGGGTATTTAAATACCCAAACAATATAGTTAAAGGTTCCAAATTACATAAGGAACTATTGGAAATATTCAATAAATGTGGGTTGGACATAGTTAAATTACTATAAACCAGAATGAGACTACTAAGTCAGCTTTGTATGAAGACATTGAGACACATTACTTCTGACCTCCTGTTTACTGTAGAGGCTGAAAAAAGTAAATACTTTACAGTATTAGAAAAAATTGATGAAAAATGTTCTATCAATATGAGGAGAAAAATTAAAAAATTAGAAAGAGACTTAAATGAATATAGGAACAGTACATGTTACCCTGACCCAAAAGGTGGTAAGCAGAAGTTGTTGATTGATCAAGACAATAGGTCCGGGGTAGGTGGTAAATATGTTACCAGGGAAGATGAAGAATATGACTACCTGGAGAACATTAGGGACCACCCTTTAGAGATACCCCCACTTCAGCGATCAAAGAGAAAACTGAACCAGAGGGTGTTGTACTTTCCCTCATACCCAGGTCAGGGGGCGAGGCGGGGAGGACATCAGGGGAGGAGAGGGAGATATTAGCCCTCCAGACTGAACAAATTCTAAAGGAATGGGTTAAGTATAGTTACAACAATTTTAATATTTTTAATTACAGTGAAACAGCACTCACTGTGGATCATTTTAGATTATTGGCAAAAGGCTTTAAGTTTATTCCCAACTCTAGAGGGGATATTAGTAAATTTCTCCTAGACTTAAAATTATTTTTAAGAAAAATGAATTTTGCATTGGTCTTTCAAGAACAAACGCAACAGGGGGAAGTGGTAAACTTGAGGTGGAAGAGTACTTTTAACCACCCTATTCACCCACAGCTAAAAAACTTTGAGACCCTGGTAGATAAACGTATCAGGCAATGGCAAGCCGCAAACCATCCATACAAAAAATACAATCTGGACAGAAATGAATTGGAAGCTCTGAATGACCTAAAAATGAACTGCAATGTGTGGGTCATGAAGCCCAACAAGGGGGGTGGGGCTGTCATAATGAACACCTTAATGTATGAGTGGAAAATGCTTAATTTACTGGGGGATACCAATACATATATCAGAGTATCCAAAAGTGAAATTAACATTGCCTACAAAAAAATCGGCTTGGCACTAAATGACTTATTTCTTGAAGGGTTGATTGACCTTAATCTTTTCAACTATCTGACTAACAACAGACCTAAGGTGCCATCGATATTCGGCATACCTAAGGTCCACAAAGACATGCTTGATCCACCCCTTAGGCCAATAGTATCAGCCGGGGGACCTAAGACAACACCCCTTGCAAAATTTCTTGATATCAAATTGAAAGCCCTATGGGGTTTTACCACCCAAATACTCAAGGACTCATGGGAATTTCTGACGGGAATTGACCTTAATGTCAACTATCAGCAGGTGAATTTTGTAACAATAGACGTTAAGGATCTCTTCTCTGTTATTCCCCATACTACGGGCCTTGAATGGTTGGAGGAAACATTGGTTGAAAAACTAAATATCTCTTCCAGTGACCTGCATTTAGTTCTGTACTCGATGGAATTAGTCTTGTACAACAATTTCATTTTCTTTGGGGGAGAATTCTTCCACCAAACTAAAGGTGTGGCAATGGGGGCCAATTGTGCCCCCACATACGCCAACACGGTTTTAGCTTGGTGGGAAAAGACCTTTGTTCTCGAATCAGAATTTAGGAATTGTTGGGTACAATACGTCAGATTCCTGGATGACATTTGTTTGTTTTGGGTAGGGTCTGACGAAAAACTAAAGGAATTCTTGCAGTACATTGAAGCAACTACCAATTCTTTACATTTTACTAGTACTGTTTCAAAAAACACATTACATTTCTTAGACGTACTTATTGAAAAGAATGAAATGGGTAGTTTAAAATCTAAATTTTTCGAAAAGACACCTACTCAAATTCTTTTTCACATTTCAACATCCTTCACCCCAAGTTCCAAAAAAGGAGTTTGGTAAGAGGACAATACATCTGGGCTATTAGGATGACCTCTGAGGAATGTGACTACCTTGACAGCCTCTTCAGAGGGAGGGGGTATCATGTTAAGTTCTTACAAGAGATTAGAACTGACATTGTATCTAATAGAGGTCGGAAATTTAGTCCAGTTTTAGGTGCAGGAACTAGTAATGAATATGATGAGGGAACTAAGCAAACAGATAAAGGTGAGAACAAAATGGCCTTTATCACAGAATACAATATGGACTTCCTTCATTGTAACAATATAATTAGAGATGAATGGAACAATTTTCTATAATTTACTGACCTACCTGTGGCAAAATTGCCCCCCTTGAAGTTCACTTATAAGAAGAGGAGGAATTTAAAAACTATTCTTGAACATCATGGTAGACCCTTGAACTTCTGTAGTAAACGTAAAGGGACATTTCAGTGTGGGACTTGTTCCCAGTGTCAATATATAGCACACTGTGACAGTGTTTATATTGTTAGTAGAGACAGGAAGATTTGTGGTTTGTCTTATTTTAACTGTAACATTGAAAGTGTTGTCTACTTGGCTAACTGCTCTTTCTGTGGTGCATTTTACATTGGGAAGACGGAGCATAAGATTAGAAGACGTATCTATGAACACATGTATGAGATTAGGACCAAGAATGAAAGAAATGCTCTATTTAAGCACACACAGGCTTGTAAACAAGCAACATTTACTTTTTTTTTATTTTGGAGGATATACAAGTGGACAATAGGGGTGGGCCCTGGGAAAACCTGTTAGAATACAGGGAACTTTACTGGCCGGTAACCCTAGATGCAGCTAGGGACCCAGGGCTCAACAAAAATATTAATATAACCCCATTATTGAAACTCAGAGCTGCTAAGCTCTGATATGATAAGGGAAGGTTGTTTTGTGTATTTCCTTTATTAACTATTTTTTACCATTTCTTTATTAACTATTTTTTTACCATTCTTTATTCAGACAATTGTCATTTTGGATAGGATTTTATATAAGTTGTGATTTGACAGCACATAGACATTTGTTCGCCAGTAGATGAAGCCTATGTTTTGATTAAAATGTTTTTAATATGTTGTTGAACTATTTAAAACATTTATATTTATACATATATATATATATATATATATATATATATATATATATATATGTATATATATATATATATATATATATATGTATATACACATATATATATATATATATATATATATATATATATATATATATATATATATATATACAATATATTGAACTGTATTTATGTTTATTGTATCTTACATGGTAAGTCTGTATATGAACTTTAAAGTGCCACAAATTACGTTTTTTAACTGGATTTTAATCAGATGCATTTTTATGGAACTATCAATTAATTTAATTAATTTATTTAACTAACTTAATTAATTGATTGGGGGAGGATTTGGATTGGTGCATTATAATGACACACCTATAAAAAAGGATGACTCTTTGGTGCAATGTTTTTGATTTCTGAAGAAGTCTACGTGGCTAGATGAAAATGTGTGATAATTGGTAGCGTTAAATAAAGCTAATACTTTTTGGCTGGTGTCTCTGATTTTCGCCCTTTTGTAGATTATCCACATCACTTGGGGATTCAATAATGGCTCACAGTTTGCAGTCATCTGCAAACTTTGTTAGCCAGAGTCCCTTGGTGTTAGCCTGTACTTCTGAGAAGTAGATGCCAAACAAGAGCGGTCCCAAAACTGAACCCTGTGGTACTCCCCTTGTTACTTGTCTCGAGCTGGATTTGGAGTCAGCTACTTTTACAGTGTGGGTTCTGTCAGCAAGCCAGTTTGCAACCCATCGAGTGACATTGGGATTAATGCCCAGCTTAGTAAGTTTATCTATGATTCCAGAGTGGGGGATGGTGTTGAAGGCCTTGGCGAGGTCCAGGTAGGCTGTGTGGACCATCTTACCCTCGTTCACTGCTCTGGAGACTGATTCGAAGAAGTCAGTCAGGTTGAGGAGACAAGATCATCCCTTCAAGAAACCAAACTGGGTGGGGTTCAGTGTTTGAAGATTGCCAATGTCTTTGTTTATAAGTTCCATGATAATGCATTCCATGGCTTTGCAGATCAGGCTCATCAGGCTGATGGGACAATAGTTCCTGGGGTCCAAGGTGGATCCCCCTTTGTGGAGTGGGATAACTGTAGCTGTACGCCATTCATTGGGCACGAAGCCTGAGGTGAGGCTATGATTTAACATGACACTTAGGTGACATGCCAGTTCATTTTGTAGCCCATGTAGTACACAGTCCGGGATGTCATCTGGTCCCATGAATGCTGTATTCTTAGCTTTGGAGAGAACGTGTTTTACCTGTGTGGCTGTGATTGCTGGTATTTGGCAATCTTTTGGTATTGAGATGGGCCCTTTAGGAGGTGAGAAGGGGGTGAAGATGGCACTGAATCGATCTGCCAGGATATTGGCAATATCCTTGGGATCAGTATATTTAGTGCCATTCTGTTGTAGCTCAGAGCAGATCTGAGCATTACCATTTAGATTCTTGACATAAATATAGAATGCCTTGTGGTTGTCCTTAGAATCTTTGGCAATTTTATTTTCATAACTAGCTTTGGAGGATTTTATGAGGGATCTCAGTTTCTTACTGAGGCTGGTAAGGGAATTTTTTGTATCCTGGGATTTTCCTCTTTTCTGCAACAGTTTCTTCCTTCTGTTGTAATTCTTGTTTATGGCAGGAGGCCACCAGACTGGCATTCTTTTTTTGGAGGAGAGCATCTTGGTTCTATTTGGAATGGCATGATTTATGCACACATGGATATGCTTGTACAATGCCTTAGTGTAGGGTTCGGCAGTCAAAGTTTCATTTCCAATATGCATGGACGTCATGAAGTTGGCTTTGGAGAAGTTTTTTATGGAGGTTTCTCTACTGGGGGGTGGGGGTGGGATGTGGACATCAAGGGTGATTAAGTTATGGTCAGCCCTGACCAACAAGGGGGTGACCACTGGTGTGGAGCATCAATCTCCCATGTTGGTAATGACCAGGTCAAGGATATTTGAGCCCCTGGTGGGACTATGGATTAGTTGATCCAGGGCATTGGAATTTATGAATTCCAAGAACTGTTGGACAAAGGTGTTGGTACCTGAGTAGTTTTCCCAATTAATGGCCGGGTAGTTGAAATCACCCAGTATTAGGGTGTTAGGTTGTATCTTAATATTTTCCAGTATGTTTAGAAAGGTGTAGTGAGAATCTTGGGGCATGGTGGGGGATCTGTAGCAAGCTACAATTTGGACTGCAGTCTTGCCTAGTGTTAGTTGCACCTGTAGTATTTCAGACTAATTGTGTTGGGCAACTATCCTGGAGCTGTGAATATCCTTGGTGAATCCGGACACTCTGCCACCTTAAGTGTTTTGGTCCTGGTTTGGTGGCCAAAAAGTGTGATAAGAGTTGTAGCCTGGTACTGCGGGGGTGCTCTCTTGAGCCTTGAACCAGGTCACAGTTACTGCACAGATATCAACGTTCTCCAGTTTTAGGAGTGCCTCGAGAGAGTAAATTTTGAGGTTTAGACTACTAGCATTGAATACATTACCTTCAGATTTTGCATGCTTTTATGTGTTACAGCTGTAGTTTTGTCATTTGAGCCTTGCCTAAAAAAGACACTATGGGGGTGCTAAGAGCCTTAGCCAGTAACCTGAATCCCAGGGGCGACAGGTGCAGACCACCTCTGGCAAAGCATCATGGTTTGTCGATCATGTCGTTCCAGGCAGACAGATACTATATCCCCTTTGAATGACACCCGAAGCTTAGCCAATTGTTGAAGTCAAACATTTTGTCCTTATACTGTGGTATAATTCTGGGCGAAGGTAGGATGCTACTCAGGGCAAGGGTCATACCTGCCTGGGTCACATGATCCAAGAGCTCCTCCATGTCTCTTTTCATGTAGTCCAGGGAGGTGCATCTCAAGTCATTCACTCCAACATGAACAATGATAGAGTTGTATTTGTACTTGTTGTGGAGTGACTTCAGTGCATGCATTATATGGTGGATCCTGAGTCCCGACAGGCAGCTGGCAGTAATTTTCTCCTTGTTCAGCCTGGTGAGGGGATGTCAGTGTGCCTAACTATGGAGTCACCTATGACTAAAGTGTTGGGTATTTTGCTTACCTTAGTGGCTGTTGTTGGGTGGCACACTGATGTTTTGAGGTATGTGTCACTTTGGTTGTGATTGTTGTTTGCCTATCAGCTTTGGAGGTCCTTGTTGCTTGGGCAGGTTAATGTTAAGGGCCTCCGCATATGTGGGTTTAGTGTTACTATGTTTGGGTGTTGGTGGTGTGGGTTTTGAAGGGCTATGCATTGCTTGAGGTATAGTGCAGGTGTTAACCTTCTTCTCTTGACTGTCTAGCACAATCCTGGCTGGAGAGAGCTTTGCTTCCAGTTTGGTTATATAAGTGCATATATATATATATATATATATATATATATACGTAAATATATATATATGACAGCAGCAACTTGAAATATATATTACTGTGGCAATTCCTGTCTTCACTTTCATCCCCAGTCTAACACCACAGGTAATACACAGATGGTGACTTTTTTTGGGGAAGGGATAGAAAGACACAGGTAGTATTCTCAGGTATTCCCAGGTATTATTTATTTAGTTAATTTTGAGCATAAAGCCTTCAATACAACTTATTTCTTCCTTGAAATAGCCAAAAAAAGACTGAATTTCTTTCCTTACAATTTCTATTCAGACCATTATTGTATCAAAGTTTGTGGAAAAAAGGTTTAAAATGCACCTCAGGCATCTAAAATCCACGTGGCTTCTAATGACATAGCGGCACCCCAGACCCCCTGGCTTAATGCACTTATTTCCTTCAAGTGTAGTGTTATTCGCTCTGAGCATGCCGAACGGATGTGGGGGAAAACAACGCTCAGAAGTTCTTTCCTTTCTCATGATTTTTGTTGCCATCATTTGATCAAAAGGTTGAAAAAAGGTGTAAAATTCATCCCCAGCATCTTGAACTTTCATGGCTTAATATAGTTATTTCTTTCATAGTTATACATACCATGTATATTTCGTAATACCATGGATGGTACTCAAATGCCCTTGGATAATTTTCTAGCCAACTCTACAGACTGCGTAGACCGTGGTCTACAACAGAGAAATGTGGCTGGCAATGTACCTACAGTGTATACAGCATGGGAGAGATGGGAAGAAGAAAGGAATAAACGCTGTTTTAATCCGTTTAACAGTGTGGGTCGGAAACTTCCATTATCTCTTAATGCAGAAAGTAAGTCTCTGTTTGATGAATTGGAAAAATGTATGTGGAAGGAGACAACAATGTTTTTTAATCTATCTGGCTTACAGAAGTATGTTGATTTGGACATTACACCCCGTGGGTTAAGAATTTATTAAGATCCTACCCTCTCGTTTAATTTAGAGTAAGAGACTGACATTGCATTCCATAAACGTTGGGTGGCAGCTGCACATAAGTGTGCATCTGAATGGTGAATATTCTCGTCAAACGGGATAGGGTTAGGCAAAAAGAACTGGGAGCAGAAATTAAAAAGCTATGTGAGAATTTATCGGCTGGAGTTTCTGCTCATATACTTGATGATTTTCTGCTTGACATCAATACTAGATTAAGGGAATAAGAGACAGAACTGGTAGAAAGAAAAAAAGGGAAACTGCTCCGGGACATGTGTGACTATGAGAATGGTAAAGCTTTCATCTCCAGAGCTAATAGAAAAACAGCACATAATCACGTAAGATTCCAAAAAGAGGGTGGAGATGTTCGTTACTACAATTCTTTGTTTTCTGCTTCAGAGGGCCAGAATATTTCATATGAAGAAGACATGGGGCATAATTCTGAGTTTCCTGCTCTACCAGCAGCGCAGCATCCTGAACGATTTCAACAGACTTTTCGGTATGACTCTTCTAACTACAGAGGTGGTAAACAGGGGAGAAAACGCCAGTGTGAAACACAGGGACAAGTACAGATCGACCAGTACCAACAAGGGGGTTTTAACAGAGGTAAATGGTGACTGTTTCTCTCTTCCCTCTTCTAAGAATTATGTGGTTAATTTATCTGGACATTCATTTTCCGATCTAGAATATTCGGTTTTAAACCATGGACTGAAGTTTATACCAACTGTTTTACCGTGTATGCATGATATTAAATGTGATGCCTTTAAATTTAGTAGAAAACTTCATCTAAAAATTATTTTTACAATACTAGGGATGATATTGATATATCAATGTCCAAGGATAGTCTTGATACCTCATTTGAAAGTTTTTATACTTGTAATTCAGATAGTGTTTGTAATGCATACGCAGGTTGGATACTGAATATGTTGCATATAAAACTGTTTTATGCCACCTGTCTTGAATGAAGATGTGCATTTTTCAAATGTATTGAATTTTGCTATTGAAGGTTCTTGCAATGAGTTTATAAAAAATAAATCTGGAATTAAATACAATTTATCCCTGGGTGAGTGGAAAGCTCTTCAAGTGTTGAGTAAAATGCAGGATATTGTATTTAAGCCTTCAGATAAAGGAAATATGATTGTTGTAATGCACTATTTACAATACTTGGCTATGTGTGAGGAACACTTGAGCGATAGTAGTATTTATGAAAAGACTGATATATCTGTCTATAATAATGCTATGTCTGATTATATTGAATTACTTAAGAAAGGCCAGAGACTGGGTTATTTTTCTGAAAAGGATATTAATAAGAAATTTATTGTTGAAGGCTGTAGGATGGCTTTATTCTACTGCCTTCCTAAAATACATAGAAGTCTTACACAACCCCCGGGGAGACCTATTGTTTCAGGTTGTAATTACTTCCTACATAACATAGGTCTCTTTTTAAATAGTTATTTGTTACCTACAGTGAAAACTTTACCTTCCTATGTCTGTAATGTTTTTGATTTTTTAGTTAAAGTAAAGAATGTTGAGTGGGATAATCAAATGTATTGGATTACACTGGATGTAAAGAGCCTCTATACAAATATCAGGCATGAATTTGGGATTGAGGCTATTAAATTCTTTTTAGGTAATAGTCCAGTTACAGAATATATAGTAGAACTTATACATTTTTGCTTAACTCATAATTTTTTGAGTTTAATAACAATTTATATAGACAAAAACATGGGACTGCCATGGGGGCAGCTTTTGCCCCATGTATGCCAATTTGGCTATGGGCCTTTTTGATACTGAATATCTATATAGAAATATTTTTTTTCGTAGGTATGTCATTAGATATTATAGGTTTATTGATGACCTGATATTTTTGGTACAAGGGGGTCAGGTTCTAGTTGAGAATTTCATTTTTGAGCTACATAGGAATAGATTTTATTTAGAATTTGATGGCCTTAAAATAGAGACTAGCATCTCTTTCTTGGATGCTACATTGAATATTGTGGATGGTAAAAATTTGGATACATCATTTAACAGAATGTTTGATGAAGGGACACAGTATGTACATGGACAGAGTTGTCACCCCCACATACACTGAAGGCACTGCCTTTTAGCGAAATCCTCAGGATTTCTAGGCTATGTAATAATGATCATGTTTTTAAAAAAGAATTAAACAAAACTATTGAGATGTTTGGGTGAAGGGGTTATAGCAATGAGCTAATTTATAAAAGCTGTAAAAAAAATTTTGAAAGTAATTACTGAAGAACAAGAGGTAGTGTCCATAAGGCATCTACTATTTCTCTTAAAAATAGGACGAGAGAACAATTTGATACTTTGTATTTTGTAACTACATGCAGTTGTTTGAGTATTGAAATGATGCAACTGGTTAGGTATTATTGGGAATATTTTAATTCTCTTGGTAATGTGACAGTTTGGTTGAAAGAAAAATTGGGGTTTTCTTTCAGAAGAGGGAAAAATATTCAGAAATGTATAGTGAGGAGTAAATTTACTATGCCTCCTATGTATTTAGAATGCAGAGTATTACCTATTGGGACCTCTACGTGTGGTAGATGTAAGGCATGCAAGTTTGTAGTTAGGAGTTTCCCACAAATGAATAATATATTTTTTAATATATGGGACCATTTTACTTGTAATTCTGAGGGTGTTATTTACGCCCTCAGATGTCCCTGTAACCAATTTTATATTGATGAAACAAAGAGGGCATTCAAAGTTAGATTGATGGAACATGCTAGATATATTGTTAATAGTAAAGAAGAAAGTTCTGTTGTTATGCATTTTAAAAAATTTCATCAGGGTAGTAATGAGGGGTTAAAAGGTACGGTGCTGGAAAAAAACTAATGTTTCTTATTCTGATGCTAACAATCTTAAAAAAACAGCTATTGTTTAAAGAGGCTGTTTATATTTTAAAGTTTGGCACTTTATACCCTCATGGGTTAAATGAAGAAATGAATTGGAGAGTATTAATTTAATTATTTTATTGTTTCATTATATTGGTTTAGAATCTTTTTTAAGTGGATAATTAATTAATTACTTAATTATTGCCTGTTGTTTTTTTATATAAAATGTATGTGTTTCTATGGTTCTTTACTCCTTGAAGGCTACGGCCGAGATGTCAGAGAAAAAGAACTTGCTACAATAAAACTTGTGGATCACTCTTTGGTTGTATTTTGCTGCTTTCTGGTGCTTAATGGTTGTTGTTGTTTATTTCTTTCATAGTTGTTGGAATAGAGTCTTCCCTATTTATGATGTGTTGAATGAATGAATGAACGAATGAATGAATGCATGAAAAAATCTGAAGAGTAAGACACACTGTGAGAAAAGGAAGAAAGAATGAATCTGGATGGTGTGGGTAGAACAGAATGAGGCAGGGGGCTGGGGATGCCCTTGGTAATATGTGCATGTGTGCACGAGCATGTGTGTGCCCATGTGTGCGCTCATGTGTATGCGTGTGTGTTTATAGTGGGGTACAGGGAGGATGCGCTGGAGCTATACATCTAGTGCCCCAGTTTATGTGAGGTCAGTCCTGGTATCAGTAAATGCAAAAGCAGAGAATACATCTGCATGATATTTTAAAGTAGTAGTAAAAATCATTTAGTGAATATGCTTTCTTCTTACCTATCAGTTCTAGCTTCAGTTAAAGAAACAACTATTTTTCCTGCACTAATTACACAACACTCCAGATTTCAAGTGTTTTTATAAAAAGGTTTTAACTTGAACTAAGCAAATGCTCCTATATTTTCTTCAAATTTCAACCACTCCAGGAACTGGCTTAGTCTAGGTTAGGAAACAAACAAGAAAAAAAAATCTCATTAAGGGCTGTAATTGCAAAAATTGACCAAGAGAATGAAGTGGGTACCTTTAAAGAGCACAGACACTTCCTGCATTATATGCAGCATTTCTTCCATTTCCTAAAGAAAATAACAGATATAGTCAGGCACCAGAATGTCTCAAATTATAACTGTGTGGCAACCCTACAGACATACCAGAGAGCTGAATTACTTTCTATGTTGTTTATGAAGCACCCTGAGTATACATATTAGTGATTTCAGTTAAATCACAAATCATTAGTCATTGCAGTTAAATCACAAATCATTAGTCATTTCAGTTAAATCACAAATCAATCATTAGTCATTTCAGTTAAATCACAAATCATTAGTCATTTCAGTTAAATCACAAATCAATCATTAGTTATTTCAGTTAAATCACAAATCATTAGTCATTTCAGTTAAATCACAAATCATTAGTCATTTCAGTTAAATCACAAATCAGTCATTAGTCATTTCAGTTAAATCACAAATCATTAGTCATTTCAGTTAAATCACAAATCATTGGTCATTTCAGTTAAATCACAAATCAATCATTAGTCATTTCAGTTAAATCACAAATCATTAGTCATTTCAGTTAAATCACAAATCATTAGTTATTTCAGTTAAATCACAAATCATTAGTCATTTCAGTTAAATCACAAATCATTAGTCATTTCAGTTAAATCACAAATCATTAGTCATTTCAGTTAAATCACAAATCAATCATTAGTCATTTCAGTTAAATCACAAATCATTAGTCATTTCAGTTAAATCACAAATCATTAGTCATGCCAGTTAAATCACAAATCATTCACCCACTTTTGTACATTTTGTTTTTGCCTTGTCTGGCACCCACATTAAAATTTCATGGGCGTGTGACAAGATCAAAGAATTTCCTAGAACCTCACAAATAGTCTTAGTTCAAAAATGGTTGTCTTTGGTAAACTGAATTGAAAATAAAATGGTTTATTTTTTTATAACTCTAGCAAAACATCTAAACCTACTAAGAAAGACAGAGAGAAAAAATGGAAAATCTGCAGGAGTGTGTGAAATTACAGCACTATGTACGTATATGCACCCAGCCATTCAGTAATACAAATAAGCAAACCAACCAACCAACCAACCTACAAACAGAGGAGTAAATAAATGATGCCCTTATCTGCTTTGTCTTTGCCACAGAGGTAAATACTGAAAAATGAAAAAGGCTTTCCCTTTGGATGCTTTATCCTAGACTGCCCAGTTTGCATCTCCTTAAGCATGGTTGCATGATGTTGTGTTTTCCAAAGTTTATTCCTCACTGTGTGTTATAGTGTTATATAAAGGGCTGAAATGTACTGTCTAATTGCTGTGCTAAGATTGTGGCAGCCCAGATAAACAGAAGGACTTTTTATTTTGTAGTAATTTTTCAAGTTAAAACAGCCTTGGAGTGAAATAATTAAGTTACATGGTAGGATGAGGAAAGTTACTCATGTGACATGTCATGGTAGTGGGGTACTTATTCCTGTTTGTGTTTGTTGTGTGTTTGTATAAAACTATGTTCCCTCAGAGTACTGATGTTTATAATATTTGTGTACTCAATGGAATAGCTTCATGCAGTAATGATCAAGAAATTGTTGTAAGATGCTCTGTTTTTTCTGGATCATAGTGGGACACCGGAGAAGGTCCAAAGTGTTGGCAGTTTACTCAAGGGATATTGACCTCTAAATTCTATGTAAAATCTTAGTGGCTACTTCTTTGTAACACACTGGCACAAATTGTCAAGTTTGACCTGTAAGAGAGGCTGAAGCTCTGTAACACCATTGGTTATAAAACTAGACAGTGTTTTTTATTATGCCATATTATAGCATTATTACAGCTTTATATTAATTTGAAAACTTTCATAATTTATGGTAGATTCTAACTGAAAACTAAAATATGTAAAACATGACCTGTACATGGTAGAAACAAATAACATTAAGTGAAATGTATGGTAGAAACAAATAACATTAAGTGAAATGTACAGGACTACAATTTTAAGTGCATTTATAATTGTGATGTTTCACTCCATGATATCTGTACAGTAGATCAAAGAAAATACTGTTGAATGTGTCAGTAATGTTAGGGTCCGTCTTACATAGTTCTGTATAGTTCTGCCACCTTTTGTTAATATCTTCTGCTTCTGGTAGGTCCCTCCCATGTTTATGCTTTGTCATGCTTATGGTTAATATCATAAAACAAAAAGCCTTAATCAAGAACATGAAGAATGTTTTCATTAACTGAAGGAGGAACTCATTGTTCCCATTTGTAGTTTTTTTAATAGAAACATTAACAATGCTGAATCACGTTATGGTTAAAAAGCTTTACTTACAGTGACTTTTTACTAGCAGTTGAAAACTTTCCATGTACATTTTCCAACTCATCAAGTGACTTTCTTCTGATGGCCTGATAGTTAAAATAACTGTACCTCAGATTATGAAACAGTACTTTGCTGAAAGGGCAGTCAGCATGTTTGAAGAAGGCAATCAGACAGGATTACTGAGAAGACGTCTGAATTAATCTATTCCATAGGTTCATAGGTAGCTACTAGGTATGCAGACCTGGAGACCATTAAGCATCTAGCCTAATTTTCAATTGTCTGAAAGCACTGTCTGGTTGACCGACTTGCTTAAGCTGACACAATAGGCAAATGGAGTCTGACAGAATCGAACACTGTACTGCAGGAAGTAGTTCACTAGCAGTGCATAACCTTAGCCTCCACCGACATCAGCCCAATTTTTTCATGGGGTTGGGGTGTCACATCAATATCAGTCAATGAGCCAAAATCATCTAGAGCCAATGTTTACACTGCTGGGTGGCCTCTGTATTAATTGCTAGACAGGCAACCTTTTCAGGATAAAAAATTTAAATGTTGATAATGAAGTAAATAGACAAAGTAACTTGAACTAAAAGAGTAGGTAGATTTAGATAATCTGCAGTATCTCATAAAGAGATAACCCCTTTTCCCATTTTTCAAGTGTGGTCAGGATATGGTAAGGATAAATATTGGGAGAAAACAATGGGATTTTAGTTAATTAATTAGCAAGAAATATAGGGAACAAAGATCCTCACAGGAGAAGGAACTGTGCTCAGAGTACAAGTTATGGTCTAGTCACCTTTTGGCTTTGCTGAAGCACTGCAAATTGGGGAAACAGTGCTGTAGGTAGTGACTAACCCAAAATGTGCACACATATTTTTCACATACTTAAATTCATGTTCTGTTAAATGTTTTAAATTGAAACTTACAGATTTATTACCACATACAGGACCACACACACACACACACACACACACACACACACACACACACACACACACACACACACACACACACACACACACACACACACAGACACACACACACACACACACACACACACACACCCACTACAGTCGATCTGTGGCACAAAACATCATAGATGCAATAGCACGTGTTGACGTTACCAAAGGTTTAGATTAACATATCTTAGTTTGTTGCAGATGTATTTTAGGTGGGGGGGGGGGTTCAAAAAAGAGAGAAAAGATAACTTTTATTTTTCTTTCATACTCTTTCACTTTTCTCTGAGTTTACTTGTTTGTGTTACCTTAGAAATAACATTACATCAGAGATGTGGGGCAGATTTCCCACATCAGTGTGTTCAGTGGACTTGTTCTCCTGCAAAAATAATAATTTTTTTAGTGTTTGGTGATGTCATCTACAGTGACTGTTTGGGGATGCAGTTTTCTTATTACTGTTAGATGTTCTATTTGTCTGTTAAATGTTTTGACATGTTAAGATGC
>NC_056740.1:414115071-414205071 GCF_019279795.1 Protopterus annectens | reverse complement strand
ATGGGATAAGAGCAAATTCCTGAAAGGACCGAAAAACAAGACTTGTAAGAGTGTTCTGACTTATAGACTGTATACACACACACACACACACACACACACACACACACACACACACACACACACACACACACACACATATATATATATATATATATATATATATATGTATATGGATTTACCTCACTTCATTGAAATCGCATATTATTGAATCTCACTTTGTCGACACTCAAAATATCGAACTCCCACTTCATCGAAGCAGCGGAACTACAAAGATCTTTTCAGGGTAAGTAACAACTTACCAAAAAAGAAACAAAACCCAAACTGCACCATCTCTAACCCACCCAAGTGGGGGGGCTATGTCCACCACACCTACACAATGTGGTGGCTCGCACCCTCCACACCCCCCACAACTAAATATACCAACTCCGAGATTGCACAACATTTGGGAAAAGGGCAATGTTCACCATCTTGTACAACAGGTTACTTACCCTGGGAAGATCTTCATAGGTTCACTGCTTTGATGAAGTGGGAGCTCGATATTTTGAGTGTCGACAAAGTGAGATTCGATAATATGTGATTTCAACAAAGTCAGTTAGACCTATATATATATATATATATATATATATATATATAGATATATATATATATATATATATATGGTTTACCATCAGAAGGTCGAAGCTGACCCCATCGAATGATGGGATCATCGACCAACTTCCACAAAACTGACAATGTGTGTGTGTGTGTGTGTGTGTGTGTGTGTGTGTGTGTGTGTGTGTGTGTATGTGTGTCTATGTATGCACTTGTTCTTACATGTACATGTAAGCTCCAGTAAGGCAATACAGTCTTCTGAGAAGACTTACCACTAAAGAGTGGAACTGGAAGGAGGAAACTTCTAGAAATAGGATACTGCTGTCTATTTTTCTGCTTTATCTGTCTATCTGTATTATCTGTCTATATATATCTGTCTATCTGGTTATAGACTTACCTCTCTAAATATCTGTCTGTCCTTCTCTCTGGCTATGTACTTATCTATCTGTCTGTATAAATGTGTGTGTGTATGTGTGGTGTGTGTGTTTGTGTTTGAAATGTTAATTTTTATAAATAATAAAAACTACTGTGGATCAGAAAATACTACATTTATCACAACTGACTCCAAAAAGGTTGTGGATAAAATAAAAAACATTCTAAACAAGACAAGTAGCATCTAATTTCAGAGATAGTGTAATCTATAATTCATTTGGTAGTCTCTAGAAAATCTTTACAGAAGTCACTTCACTAAAAGGTAAGATGGTGCATTCTAAATGGAAACTACCATGAAGAAAGGTCACAAATACCTGTCTCTATTTATTTGCTTGTTCAATTCAGTTTGGCTGCTGAACTCGCATACTTTGCAAACATTAAAAAAACTTGATATCCCTCCACCTGGGTCAAATTTTCATAGGCAATGCACCATTCTTGTGGCATATGCATTACATTTTTTATGTGTTTCATATTATGCTAGACATACAACATGTGTGTTGTTAATAAGGATCAAAGATCATGGCAGCTCTTCCATTACCCAAAGAACATGACAATCACATTTTCAACATGCTCCAGTCTTCTATAAGTAGCCAGACTGGTTTGCAATTTATGAGGTGATACTGCATATTCTGATACCATGAAGTAACTAGTGATGTGGACACTCTACCGCAAGACAGGGACTTCTGGATTTACTGCTAAAACTGAAACATTACATTTAAACAGCATATGGAATTCAACACTCTCTTAAGCAATGTATTGAAAAATTAAGGAAAATTAATGGAAAACTGAATTATGGTCAGAAAAATATGGCAGTCTTTCTTTAGTGTTACAATTAAAACGGAGCTTTAACACTACAGAGTCTGTGTGTCATCCATACATGTAAGTAAACAACACTGAGTCAATTATATTTGACATTTAGTTACACTTTCATGCAGCAGAATAAGTCTGCATTCTTTATAACATCCTTTTACTTTCTAGTATCTAGTGTTCAAAATGCACATCTTTCTCATTAAAAGACCTGCTACACCAGGTTATAAATAAGAAAAGTGTGTGTGCTTTCCTTCTGTCCTGGAAAAACTGGCAACTTTACCTGACACATTGGATTTAGGTTTAATGAGGCATGTTTACAGATAGGAAAAAAATGAGAGTTCTTTACTATCTTCTGCTTAATACACTAGACATTTTTTCATATTAAGAAGTGTCAGAAAGTGATGCCTTTGAAACAATGCCAGTATCTGAAGATTTGTATTATTTGATCCTAGATGTCATTTATTTTGCTTGCCGTGAACCTCAGGCTGTGGGTTGTAGTTCCTGTGGTACAGGGTTTGATTCCCACCGCCCTCATTTGCTTACCATGTGGCAGCGAGCAAGTCACTTAACCAGGGTGACTGGGAGTTTGGGCTAGACTCCTCAATGGTTACTTGAAATGCAAGCCTAGTTACTACCTATGAAACTTTTAGTGGTTATTCATAACCAGATAATTATTCTATTGTAAATCTGTGAACACATTCCATTTACATTTTAAAGAGCTAGGTTTTGCATTGCTGTTTCAGAAAGGCATGTTATAACAAAATGCCCTGCGAGTTTGCAGATCATCAGAAATGACCGTGCAGTTACATTTCACTATTCTATGCGTCCAGCAGTTTACATAGGATATATTCAGATATTTCATCAATAAATACATACAGAATTATGTTCAGGAGGAAGAGGAGTGAGGTTTAAGGGAAGGCAGGAAATCAGCAATGTTGGACTGATGATGGTTACAAAGAAAGAAAAGATATGTGATTTGTAATGTATGTAAATGGAAAACAATGTTAATATGGTTTGTTTTCTTTTTTGTTAATGCATGTTTGCCTGTGTCTTAAGTGATAATTTAATAAAGGTGTTTAAGATAATAGTACATCTCATTGTTTTATGCTATTTCTTAACACCATTACTTGACAGTCACGTAGATGAATAAATCCAGTAATGCAAAGTATTATAGATTCATAGGAGGTTACTAGGCTGGCGACCCTAGAGCCCTTACAAGCCTAGCCATGTTAATCCCAAGTTCCCTCAATTGTCCTTGGTTAAAGGGACATAATTACCACAGCAAATCTATGATCAACAACACAGTGAATCTATGATCAACACCAACTACCCCTGTCCACGAGGGCCATGGGTGCCGTCCCCGGGGTGAATTTGAGGTCTCTCATTCATTTCTCCAGGTTGCACTTGAACAGGGTAAGTGAGGAGCTCTGCTTCCTGTAACTTGGGAGTTTATTCCAGAGTGGTGGCAGTCTCTGGGAGATATATCTGTCTCTCCAGCATGTTCTGCTAATGTCACAGGGTAGTTTAAGATCCCAAGAGGAAATGACTTTTGTGCCATTTGATTTGTGGATGTGCAGCATATTCATAAGAGCAGTCTCAGTGACTGCCCTGTAGACCAGGCACAAGTCACCTCTCAGCAGACTACACGATACAGAGTACAGTGACAGGACTTTCAGTTTATCCACCCTGGGACATAAGCTGAAATTCTCATGAAATAGATTTAGACTAGTTTGCTTTAAAAAGTGTAGACAAGCACTAAGCAGTACAGGAAAAGAAAAAAAGTACATCAATAGATGCAGGGAGGTCTCAAAGAACATGATACTGACAAATCACATAATTATGTGTATTAAAATATCTATCAGCCTCCTTTTTAAATCACTATGGAAGTTATATAAAATGGCCTTGAAACTTTAAAATATTTCAGCATAATAATGTGTAATAAAAGAATTTCAGGCACATTGCAGTTAAACAAACTTTACAGTGTTTTTGTAGTGTCATTGTGCAACTGTACTAAACTATTCCCACTAGTATGACCTTGCAATGTTGTGTCAGTGGTTTAGCAGGTAGCACATGCAGCTTAGATGCCAAGAATGTCAGAATGCTGTGGTTCTAGCCTCACTCCAGCAGCTTGGATTGATGTTCATTAAAGGCATCATTATAATTTTGCTTACAGTTTAAACCAGTTATCAGATGCAAGCGCATGATCTGCTTTGAAGCCTCTCCATGCTTTTACTTTATATTTATTTACTGGGGTAGTGCACTGATCATAACTGACCATTTGCATGTAATGTCTGGGTTTAATTTTGTATAAAGCAGCAAACATGAATGTTCCATTTCTGAACACAACATATGAACACATTTACAGCATTGTGCCTAGAAACAAATGTGTCTCTCTGGTTATTGTTTCTGAACCATGTGCTAGCATTTGCCATGCACAACCCCCACTCTAGGCATACAATATCTGTAAATCCCCCTATTGGGTCACAGCTGAAAAATGGCATGCTCAGTAAACTTACCGTATAAAGAGCACAAAAGTCATCACCCAGCCTTGAACTGTGCTGTTTGTTCGGTGAGGGTCTCAGTGCTAGTAAGCTGAGCTAGGAAGCCAGAATTTTCTGTCCTTAGTAATAGTCCCTTGCTCATCCTTTGGGATCCACATGCTTTCAAAGAAGCTGAGACATATATTATGTCAGTTGTGTCCTTGGTCTTCCACATGGCCTCATCAAACTGGACAAAGCCTAGTAAATGTCTCTTCTGAACCTGGAGAAGAAGTGGCTCAATTGTAAGACCATAGAAGACTGGTGAATTGCTCACTCTGTCACAAAGATGGAGCCCAGCAACTCTGTGTAGTGACATCATTTCTACTGGATGCTTGTATATGTCATCTCACCCTTTTGGTTTCTATCCCAGAGTTTGTTTTCAAAGATGAGGAATGGGGACCCAGACTGGGTAAAACATTGAGAGCTTCATCCTATGATTAATTCTTTGATCAATGACTTCATTCAGATTCAACACCCGAAGTTCTGCTGTCACATGACCTGCCAACTGGAAGCATTCTGATCCCTACTGTCACATGTCCCATTGACTGGTAGTATTCTGATCCTTACTGTCACATGATCCATTGACTGGTAGTATTCTGATCCTTATAGTTACATGACCCATTAACTGGTAGTATTCTGATCCGTACTGTCACATGATCCATTGACTGGTAGTATTTTGATCCCTAGTGTCACATGACCTATTGACTGGTAGTATT
Organism: Protopterus annectens; assembly: GCF_019279795.1. Classification (NCBI taxonomy): domain Eukaryota; kingdom Metazoa; phylum Chordata; order Ceratodontiformes; family Protopteridae; genus Protopterus; species Protopterus annectens. The sequence continues at coordinate 414,199,982 of NC_056740.1, read as the reverse complement.
CTGATCCCTACTGTCACATGATCCATTGACTGGTAGTATTCTGATCCTTATAGTTACATGACCCATTAACTGGTAGTATTCTGATCCCTACTGTCACATGATCAATTGACTGATAGTTTTCTGATTCCTACTGTCACATGCTCCATTGACTAGTAGCATTCTGATCCTTACTGTGACATGGCTCATTGACTGGCAATATTCTGGTTGCTACTGTTACATGACACATTGACTGGCAGTATTCTGATCCCTACTGTTACATGACCCATTGACTGGTAGTATTCTGATCCCTACTGTCACATGATCCATTGACTGGTAGTATTCTGATCCCTACTGCCACACGATCCATTGACTGGTAGTATTCTGATCCCTACTGTTACATGATCCATTGACTGATAGTATTCTGATCTCTATTGTCACATGCTCCATTGATTAGTAGTATTTTGATCCCTACTGTTACATGACATATTGGCTGGTAGTATTCTGATCCCTACTGTTACATGACCCATTGACTGGTAGTATTCTGATCCCTACTGTCACATGATCCATTGACTGATAGTATTCTGTTCCCTACTGCCACATGCTCTATTGACTAGTAGTATACTGATTTCTACTGTTGCATGACACATTGACTGGCAGCATTCTGGTTGCTACTGTTACATGACACATTGACTGGCAGTATTCTGATTGCTACTGTTACATGAATCATTCCCCCCATTCTTATCTACTAATTCTCTACCCTCCACCTCTTATTCTACTCTCACTTCCTCTTCATCTCCATCACCCCCAAATACCCCCTCTTCCCACTCCTCACTTTTCTCATTAAAACCTATACCCACATCTACCATAAAAAACTCCTTCAAAAACTGAAGCCATGCTCTAATGCTCCTGACAACATTCCTTCACACTTTCTTAGCATAGCTGCCAAAGCAGTTGCCTACCCCATAAGCATTCTAATCAACCGCTCTATCCAAGAAAGCATAGTACCCCAAATCTGGAAAAAGGCCTTTATCATACCTTTACATAAAGGAGGCAACAATAAAAATGTTACTAATTTCCGCCCTATTGCTATCCTCTCTCCCATCTCTAAACTCCTAGAAAAGTGTATCCAACTTCAACTCCTACCACATCTCTTACAATCACCTACTAACTCCCACTCAACATGGCCACAGCACTATGACAGCCCTCCTCTCTTTCCTTGAAACTGTAAACAAAGCCCAGGACTCTGGTCATATTGTTTCTACCCTACTACTTGACCTCTCTAAGGCCTTTGACACTATCTCTCACAACCTACCTTTAACTAAACTCTCTAAGCTTAACCTATCTCCTTCCTCTCTGAACTGGTTCTCCAGCTACTTATCCAATAGATATCAAGCAGTAAAATGGAAAAAGGCCACCTCCTCATTCCTTAATACTCCAAGTGGAGTTCCCCAAGGTTCCATACTGGGTCCCCTCCTCTTTAATATATTTATAAATGACTTCCGCAACTCTATCCCTTTTTCAAATATCATCCAATACGCAGCCAATTCAACTATTATCCATTCTGCCACATCTATCCCTACACTCCTAAGGCTTACTCAAGATGCTTTCTCAACCACTGAACAATGGATGAATAAAAATCACCTAGCACTCAATGCCTCTAAAACCAAATTAATGGTATTCACTCCCTCTAAAGTCACCTCTTTCGACACAAACACATTCTCTATTACTAGTCATAATAATACAACTCTGGAACTGGTATCAGAGACCAAGTTACTTGGGGTCCAAATTGATAGTCAGCTCAAATTCAACTCCCACTTACAACTAAACATCAAAAAACCCATCAAAAACTAGGTATGCTCTACCGACAAAATCATTATCTTACACCTGCCACTAAAATCACTCTCTCTACATCTTTTCTTATCCCCTCCATTCTCTACCCAGCTCCACTCCTAACTAATCTACAATCCTCCCCGAAAACACAACTGTCCTCCTGCTACAACAAAATCGCCAAGTTCGCTACCAGCCATAAGTCCTCCAATCACCACTGTTCCTCTCTCCACAAACTGAAATGGCTAGAAGTACCCAATCATCTCACCTATACTCAACTTACTCTTGCACACAAGCTCATTTTCAACCCCTCCCTCTGTCCTTCCCTTTCCTCTGCCTTTAAAATGCACCTACCTGACAGAGTACTAAGGTCTAACAACCAAAATCTATTAAAAGTGTACAAACCAACTCGTCCCCCAGGCAAACATCTTCTATCCTATGGTCTAGCACGTCTCTGGAACTCCCAACCTCTATCCATTCGTACCACTTCTAATTGCTTTATTTTCTAAAAATCTCTTCACTCACATCTAATATCTCAGTGGGAATGCTCCTGCTCCCACCCCACATAACTTATGCTGCCAATTTCTGTCTTCTTTTCTTTCCCCTCTTTACACAAGCAATCTCATTTTACCATCTCCCCCAACTCCTACATCCCTGTAATTACTAAGCTGTTTGCAAAGTATGCATTAGGTTGCACCTCTTAAGTGTAAGCTTCCTAATACGTATTGGCTCCTCAGTATTTATTTTGTAATGATCCTTTACTAGTCTGTATCACCTGTAATGTTCATCACTAGTCTGTACTGTTTGTAATGCTTGCTCTAGTCTATAACACTTGTAAAATTATAATCTATAAACTATTGTAACCTTGATTGTTTTGGAGCTAAAACCTATTGTAATCTTGATTGTTTTGGAGCTAAAACCTATTGTAACCTTGATTGTTTTGGAGCTAAAACCTATTGTAACCTTGATTGTTTTGGAGCTAAAACCTATTGTAACCTTGATTGTTTTGGAGCTAAAACCTATTGTAACCTTGATTGTTTTGGAGCTAAAACCTATTGTAACCTTGATTGTTTTGGAGCTTTTCTCCCCAGGACTCCAATGAAAACGGGTTCAGTTTGGCCCAGTGGACTATCCTGGTAAACCAACTGCAAATAAATAAAATAAATAAATAAATGAATCATTAACTGACAGTATTCTGATTGCTACTGTCAAATGACCCATTGACTGATAGTATTCTGATCCCTACTGTTAAATGACCCACTGACTGGTAGTATTCTGATAAGTACTGTCACATGATCCATTGACTGGTAGTATGCTGATCCCTGCTGTTATATGACCCATTGACTGGTAGTATTCTGATCCCTACTGTCACATGCTCAATTGACCGGTAGTATTCTGATCCCTACTGTTACATGATGCATTGGCTGGCAGTATTATGATTGCTACTGTCACATGACCCATTGACCGGTAGTATTCTGATCCCTATTGTCACATGCTCCATTGACTGGTAGTATTCTGATCCTTAATGATACATGACCCATTGACTGGTAGTATTCTGATCCCTACTGCCACATGATCCATTGACTGGTAGTATTCTGATCCCTCCTGTTACATGACACATTGACTGGCAGTATTCTGATCCTTACTGATACATGATCCGTTGACTGGTAGTATTCTGATCTCTACTGTCACATGATCCATTGACTGGTAGTATTCTTATCCCTACTGTTACATGACACATTGACTAGCAGTATTCTGATTGCTACTGTTACATGACACATTGACTGGCAGTATTCTGATCTCTACTGTCACATGATCAATTGACTGGTAGTATTCTTATCCCTACTGTTACATGACCCATTGACTGGTAGTATTCTGATCCCTACTGTCACACGATCCATTTACTGGTAGTATTCTGATCCCTACTTTTACATGACCCATTGACTGGTCGTATTCTGATCCCTACTGTCACATGATCCATTGATTGGTAGTATTCTGTTCCCTACTGTCACATGATCCATTGACTGGTAGTATTCTGATCCTTCCTGTTACATGACGCATTGGCTGGCAGTATTCTGATTGCTACTGTCACAAGACCCATTGACTGGTAGTATTCTGATCCATACTGTCACATAAGTTCATAGGTTCACAGGTAGGTACTAGGCTATTGGCCCTAGGGCCTATATAAGCCTAGCCAAAAATGTACCCTGGCTTTCGCCACCCAAGAAAATTATTTTCCTGTGTCCCTGTCAAGCAGAGCCACAGACATGATCCCTGGGGTGAATTTCCTATTTCCCATCCAATCATCAAGATTTTTCTGGAAGAGTGCTAATGAGGAGCTCTGTTTGACATAGATAGGTAGTCTGTTCCAGAGTATGGGAAGTCTCTGGAACAGGAATCTATCCTTCCAGCATGTTCCGTTTATTGTGGTGCTAAGGTTTATGTCCCTAGAGCGTGTAGCTCAGAGGAATTGGGATTTGTTTAAGTGGAGCATGTCCAACAGCTCTGGGTTTGACATAGCTTTGTATGTTAGGCAGAGATCGCCTCTGAGTAGGGGATATGCGATGGAATAAAGCTGGAGTTTTTTGAGACGGTCTGCGTAGAGCATCTGTTTGAGGCCAGTAATCCTCTTTGTGAGGTATTTCTGTGGCTTTTCCAATTGTTGTAGATGTCTTGTGAGGTACATACCAAATGGGGCATTGTACTGTATAATGGGTCTAATGAGTGATGAGTAGAGGGGAACAATGACCTCTTTTTTTCTGGATGAGAAACCTTTTGTGATGAGGTGAGCCACATAGAAGGATTTCCTGACCACTGTGGTGATGTGATTATCAAATGAGAGACTACTGTCCACCTGTGTCCCAAGGTCTCTTATCACATTTTTGGCATTAAGTAGACTACCAGCTATGTGGTAGTTCATGGGTACAGAGTTTTTACCAAAGGGGATGACAATGCACTTTTTGGCATTGAGCTTCAGGAGATGGCTTTGACACCAGACATCTGTCTCAGTGAGGCCCTTTTGTAGGATGTCCACATCGTTAGGAGTTTCGATTATGGCTCCTAGTTTGCAGTCATCTGCAAACTTTGTTAGCCAAAGACCTTCTGTGTTAGCCTGTACTTCAGAGAAGTAGATACCAAACAGGAAAGGACACAGGACTGAACCCTGTGGTACTCCACTTGTCACTGGTCTGAAGTCGTTTTTGGAGTCTGCTACTTTCACAGTGTGGGTTCTGTCCATGAGCCAGTTGGCAACCCATCTTGTGACACAGGGATTTATACCTAGTTTAGTGAGCTTATCTATAATTCCAGAGTGGGGTATGGTATCAAACGTCTTGGAGAAATCTAGATAAGCTGTGTGAACCACCTTACCCTCATCTATGGCTTTGGTGACTGCTTCAAAGAAGTCAATCAGGTTTAGGATACATGATCTGCCTTTTACAAACCCGAAGTGGGTAGGGTCCAGAGTTTGGAGATTACCAATGTCTTTGTTTATAAGTTACATGATGATACGTTCCATGGCCTTGCAGACCAGGCTCGTCAGGCTAATGGGGCGGTAGTTCCCGGGGTCCATCGTGGCTCCCCCTTTGTGGAGTGGGATAACCATCATGGTGTGCCATTCAGTGGGCAAAAAGCCTGAGGTGAGGCTGTGACTGAACATGGTACTTAGGTAGGGTGCCAGTTCATTCTGTAGTTCATGTAAAACGCAGCCTGGGATATTGTCAGGTGCCATGTATGCTGTGCTCTTGGCTTTGGAGAGTGTGTTTTTTACCTGTGCAGCCGTGATTACAGGAACTTTGCATTCTTCCGGTATAGAGATGGGCCCTCTAGGGGGTGGGGGGGGGTAAAGTTAGCACTGAACCTATCTGCCAGGATGTTGGCAATATCAGTTGGTTCTGTATATTTAGTGCCATTGTGCTGTAACTCAGAGCAGATCTGAGTGTTGCCATTGAGATTCTTGACATAGCTATAGAATGCTTTGCGGTTGTCTTTAGAGTCAGTGGCAATTTTGTTTTCGTAACTAGCTTTGGAGGATTTTATGAGGGATCTCAGCTTCTTACTGAGGTTGACCAGGGAGTTCCTCCAGTCATGGGATTTTACTCTTTTTTGCAACAGTTTCTTTCTTCTGTTGTAGAGTTTGTTTATGGCAGAGGACCACCAGATTGGCTTCTTTTTTTGGATGATCCATTGATTGGTAGTATTCTGATCCCTACTGTTACATGACCCATTGACTGGTAGTATTCTGATCCTTACTGATACATCACCCATTGACTGGTAGTATTCTGATCCCTACTGCCACATGATCCATTGACTGGCAGTATTCTGATCCCTACTGTTACATGACACATTGGCTGTCAGTATTCTGATTGCTACTGTCACGTGACCCATTGACTGGTAGTATTCTGATCTCTGCTGCTACATGATCCATTGACTGACAGTATTCTGATCCCTGCTGTTACATGACACATTGACTGGCAGTATTATGATTGCTACTATTACATGACACATTGGCTGTCAGTATTCTGATTGCTACTGTCACGTGACCCATTGACTGGTAGTATTCTGATCTCTGCTGCTACATGATCCATTGACTGGCAGTATTCTGATTGCTACTGTTACATGACACATTGGCTGTCAGTATTCTGATCTCTACTGTCACATGACCCATTGACTGGCAGTATTCTGATCCCTGCTGCTACATGACACATTGACTGGCAGTATTCTGATTGCTACTGTTACATGACGCATTGGCTGTCAGTATTCTGATCTCTACTGTCACGTGACCCATTGACTGGTAATATTCTGATCCCTACTGTTACATGACACATTGACTGGCAGTATTATGATTGCTACTGTTACATGACACATTGGCTGTCAGTATTCTGATTGCTACTGTCACGTGACCCATTGACTGGTAGTATTCTGATCTCTGCTGCCACATGATCCATTGACTGGCAGTATTCTGATCCCTGCTGTTACATGACACATTGACTGGCAGTATTCTGATTGCTACTGTTACATGACACATTGGCTGTCAGTATTCTGATTGCTACTGTCACGTGACCCATTGACTGGCAGTATTCTGATCTCTGCTGCCACATGATCCATTGACTGGCAGTATTCTGATCCTTACTGATACATGACCCATTGACTGGTAGTATTCTGATCCCTACTATCACATGATCCATTGACTGGCAGTATTCTGATCCCTACTGTTACATGACACATTGGCTGTCAGTATTCTGATTGCTACTGTCACGTGACCCATTGACTGGTAGTATTCTGATCTCTGCTGCTACATGATCCATTGACTGACAGTATTCTGATCCCTGCTGTTACATGACACATTGACTGGCAGTATTATGATTGCTACTATTACATGACACATTGGCTGTCAGTATTCTGATTGCTACTGTCACGTGACCCATTGACTGGTAGTATTCTGATCTCTGCTGCTACATGATCCATTGACTGGCAGTATTCTGATTGCTACTGTTACATGACACATTGGCTGTCAGTATTCTGATCTCTACTGTCACATGACCCATTGACTGGCAGTATTCTGATCCCTGCTGCTACATGACACATTGACTGGCAGTATTCTGATTGCTACTGTTACATGACGCATTGGCTGTCAGTATTCTGATCTCTACTGTCACGTGACCCATTGACTGGTAATATTCTGATCCCTACTGTTACATGACACATTGACTGGCAGTATTATGATTGCTACTGTTACATGACACATTGGCTGTCAGTATTCTGATTGCTACTGTCACGTGACCCATTGACTGGTAGTATTCTGATCTCTGCTGCCACATGATCCATTGACTGGCAGTATTCTGATCCCTGCTGTTACATGACACATTGACTGGCAGTATTCTGATTGCTACTGTTACATGACACATTGGCTGTCAGTATTCTGATTGCTACTGTCACGTGACCCATTGACTGGCAGTATTCTGATCCCTACTGTTACATGACACATTGGCTGTCAGTATTATGATCTCTACTGTCACGTGACCCATTGACTGGTAATATTCTGATCCCCTCTGTAGAGCGGAGTGTGTGTTGTACCTTTACTGTTGTGCATTCCAGTTAGTGGGCATGTGCATGTAAATACTAAGCATGCCAGTGGGCATGTGCATGTAAATACTGAGCATGCCAGTGGGCATGTGCATGTAAATACTGAGCATGCCAGTGGGCATGTGCATGTAAATACTGAGCATGCCAGTGGGCATGTGCATGTAAATACTGAGCATGCCAGTGGGCATGTGCATGTAAATACTGAGCATGCCAGTGGGCATGTGCATGTAAATACTGAGCATGCCAGTGGGCATGTGCATGTAAATACTGAGCATGCCAGTGGGCATGTGCATGTAAATACTGAGCATGCCAGTGGGCATGTGCATGTAAATACTGAGCATGCCAGTGGGCATGTGCATGTAAATACTGATCATGCCAGTGGGCATGTGCATGTAAATACTGAGCATGCCAGTGGGCATGTGCATGTAAATACTGAGCATGCCAGTGGGCATGTGCATGTAAATACTGAGCATGCCAGTGGGCATGTGCATGTAAATACTGAGCATGCAAGCCTCATCAACTTATTTGAATACAGAAGACAAACGGCATGGTGTCAGAATGGGAGCCATGAGGCACACAGTCAGTAATGGAGGAATAAACATGAGTGGGTTATCCGAAGCTCAAACAACTCGCAAACAGGTCAGAAACAAATTTTGAGGTGCTAAAAGTTGCTTAAATGATTTTTTTACGTAACGAATATAACACAAAGCATTCAAAACATTCAAAACAAAATTCTAATTAAACAAAATGTCTAAAACTGCAACATATTAATAAAAATATTCAAAATAATTATGAAAACATTTGAAACAATATCTGAATCACATAAAATGTACTGTTCTGATTAATGGGAGGCAAGTAGAACTGAAGTACATACTGGTGCAAAATGCAATGTTATGTCATCAGAAATGTTGAGTAAATGCTGGAGAACAACTTAATTTGGCAAAGTGTGCAAAGCTTTTTGCTTATGGTGGTGAAGAAATTCAGTGGCGCTTTCATGTTACTCTGCTGGGAACAGCAATGACTTTCAGTTTTAAGTAGTCAAGAGGCACGTGGAGTCATTATTAGGCCTCAAAGACAGTTTGAAAATGGGACTGCTTTCATTTAATAAATGCGTTCTCCATGTAAGTTTGAATGATAACAGCTTACATTTCGCCCAAACCAATTTTTCTGAGTAAGATGACAAACTAGGCAAACTCCCCATTGTGTACTCCATGAAGTTAGACCACGAGGTAAACTCAGTCATTAGACAAGCATGGAATGTTTCAGTAGCTATGCAGAACAGAGTCAAGGCTGAGTTAAACAGAATGGTGCAACAAGGAGTGATTTGTCCAGTAGAAGAACCAATTGAACGGCTATCCTCCATAGTAGTCGCTCATAGGAAAAGCTCAGATGATAGAATATGTATTGATCCAAGAGATTTGAACAAAGCACTAAAATGACCTCATCATCCTATGTGCACAGTAGAAGTTGCTGCTCTTATGCCAAATGCCACTGTTTTATCTGTCTTAGATGCAAAAAGTTCATTTTGGCAAATTTTACTTGATTGAAAATCTTCATCTCTAACTATTCTCGGTGCACCATTTGGAAGGCACAGATTTTTGAGAATGCCATTTGGAATAAATTCTGCCAGTGAAGTCTTTCAACATGTGATGGAACAATTTTTTGTGGTTATCCAGGTGATATAATAGTAGATGATATTCTGATAGGAGGCAATGGTGAAGTTGAACATGACAGAAACCTCAGGACAGTTCTGGAATGTGCTCGTGAAGTGACTCTTAAGTTGAATCCTCAGAAATGCAAATGCAGGCTAAGAGAAGTTACTTATGTGGGTCATTTGTTTACCAGTTCAGGCTTTCGACCAGATCCTTCCAAGCAAACAACAATTCTTGAGATGTCAGCTCTAGATAATGTATAAGCCTTACAACATTTTCTTGGTATGGTCAACTATTTAGTCAAGTTCATTCCTGAATGGAGTCAACTTTCAGAACCACTAGGAGAGCAGACAATCAAAGATGTAACCTGGTCCTGGTCAGAACAAATACTAAAGAGCATTTGATATCCCGAAAACGAAAATTGCCAGTCCACCTATTTTAAGATACTATTATGTTCACAAATCAGTAACTCTTCCTGTGATGCTTCAGAATTTGGTCTTGGTGCAGACATTCTCCAAGAGGGTAGACCAGCAGCCTGTACATCCAGAACTCTAACCCAAACCAAGATGCAATATGCTCAAATAGAAAAAGAACTTTTGGCAATTGTGTTTGCAAGTTTGACTTTCCATGACTATATTTATGGCTGACCAATCCAAATCAAAACTGACCACCAGCCTTTCGGCACTATTTTGAAAAAGCCAATGCACACAGCTCCTGCAAGATTGCAATGCATCAAGTCAAAAATTGTAAAAGTACAATTTCAATCTTGTTTACACAAAAGGAAAAATTCTTTATCTTGTTGATACTTTATCCAGATTGCTCAGAAAAAACACTGAACAGTATGAAAATGAGCAACTTGATTTTGAAGTCATGGAAGTGAAAACGTTTTCTTCCACACATCTTGATGAGCTTAGAACTCGTACAGCTTCAGATCCAATTCTCCAGAAGCTCAGCCACTTTATCAGTCAAGGATGGCCTTCAAAGCAATCTAGATGTGCAGCAGTGTTTTCCTTACAGGGATGAGATTTTGATGGAAGATGGTATTATCATGAAAGGTTCAAAGGTGATTGTTTCAAAATCCTTGCAACAAGAGTATATTAAGATCTTGCATTGTGGCCACCCAGGAACTGATTCTACCAAAAGTAGGGCGAGAGGACTAGTATTTTGGCCTTCTGTGTCAAAAGATGTTGAGAAGGAGATTTCATCTTGTTCTGTTTGTAATAGTACTAAACAACATCAACAGAAAGAATCACATCAGTTAAGCCAGATTCCTGAACTACTTTGGTCAACAGTAGCTACAGATATCTTTGAGTAGAATGGTCAACATTACTTGATGTTAGTAGACTCTTATTCAGATTGTTTCTAGATTGACCTACTTCACAACCTAACATCCAATATTGTCATTACAAAGTTGAAGAGACATTTGTCTGTCCATGGTAGTCAGCACAAAGTCATTTCTGACAATGGTGCACAGTTTACAAGTCGGCAGTTCAAAAGATTTGCTGAAACATGGGACTTTTTTCATGTTACTAGTAGTCTTGAATACCTGCAATCAAATGGCTTGGCTAAACATGCAGTTCAAAGTGCAAAACAGCTGTTAGAGAAATCCAAACAAGACAATACTAATGTTTTTCTAAACTTGCTTAATCTCAGAAACATTCCTTGTGATAATTTACTTGGTTCACCTGCCCAGATACTTATATCACGACAAACCAAAACCACACCACCAATCAATAAGAATTTGTTGGTTCCAAGTGCTAAGAACAACAAAACAGTAAAAACTCAACTCTTGAAAAAAGCGTTTGTCCCAAAACTCCTACTATGACAACACTAGCAAACCTCTGAATTCAATAAAAGAATTAGCGATAGTGAGGATGCAAACAGCAACATAATTTGATTGGATTGGACTTATGAAACATTTCAGATCGTACATCATGGAATCGCAAGGGATGGAATTTAAGCAGAACTGGAAACATTTATTATTGGTGTCTGTGCCAGTGTTACATTATCTTGCCTGTAATGCAGACTCTAATTCTCACACTGGTTTGTCCAATGTTCCTGTTCCAGAGAACATTTCATCATCTGTTCCTGAAACTATCCCCGAAAATCCTTAAACAGAGCATTCCCCATTGTCTGTCTCTTTTGCTAAACCCAGTTCAAATAATTACATTATGAGATCAGGTCGTATCTCAAGACCTAATCCTAGATACACGGCAACCTGGACATGATTGTTGTTGTTGTTGTTTATTATTGTCTGTATAATTTGCATGCCTATTCAATTGTCATTGTCATTGCAAGACAGATTAGTCAAAGAGGGAGTATGTAGATCAGAATGTGTATTGTACCTTTAAGAAGCATTCCAGTCAGTGGGCACATGCATATAAGTACTGAGCATGTGCAAACAAAAGTGCCATTTTGATTGAGCAGCTGGAGTGAAAGCATGTATTCAGGATTATGATAGGGGAAGAGCCTTTTTGTCTCGAGCCAACCAGAAGAGAACTGTGAGACATGTGAACGAGCAGATGGCTGGCAATCTAATACTTCATTCTCTAACTCGGAAGGTGCCAGTTCAGCAGGGGAAGTCGTTTATGAACAAAATGAAGATTTTCTGTATTTACCGAATATACAACAGAAGCAGAAATTTGAACAGACTTTTCAGGGGAATCAGCATGGCCCAAGAGGAGGTCCTCAGGGAGGGAAACATCCGAGAGAAACATGTCATGAACGAACAAGAGATGGACAACAACAACAGTATTTTAAAAAAGGTAAATGGTGATGTGCCGTTTACAAATGACTCTGAGAGTTATGTTGTTAACCTGTCTGGTTATGATTTAAATGATGTAGAATATGCTGTATTAAATTTATTTATTTATTTTTATTTATTTTATTTTACATTTGTTAACCGGGCTAGTCCAACTGGATACATGTCCATTTTCAGTGGAGGCCCGAGGAGAAAAGCTCCGCTATCTATTACATGATAACAAAAGTAAATACAAAATACATAAGGCATTTACTGTACAAATACAGAAAAACTCTGCTATCTACTACATGATAACAAAACTAATTACAAAATATATAAGGCATTTACTGTACAAATAGTCAAGGCATTTGAACCACAATAAGAGGATGTAGAGACAAAGGTGAGAGAGGAGATACAGATATTACTGGAGTACTGATCAGCATAGTGAGAGACAGAGAAATAAAATAATTTAAGAGTTAGCTAAAGAGTTTAGAGACAAGTATAGTTCAAAGAAAAGAGAGTAATTCCTAAGTAGGAGTGAGTAGATAAAAAAGAAAATGGAGATGAGGAAGATAAAAGGATACAGGTGATGGGAGGGGGTTAAGATTAGCCAGGGTTGTTGCAGGAGCATAGCCAGTGGTTGGTTAGAAAGTGTTTCAGTTTAGTTTTAAATAGTGTTAGGGAAGTTTGGGCTGTTAGATCTGGTGGAAGTTGATTCCAAATTTTGCCAACTGAGTTTGAAAATAAAGAGTCACCTGCTGTGTTTTTTGATCGATGAGTTTGAATCAGTAGTTTATTGGAAGAGCGAAGGTTTTTTAGGTTGTTATAGGGTTTGATAAGTGTAGAGAGCATAGGTGTATTTTCTGGTTGGTAAAGGGCTTTATGGGCAATTGTAAGCTGATAGTATTGAATTAGGTGGGGTAACTCTAGCCACCCTAGGTTGCGAAGGTTCAGGCAGTGGTGTGTTCTATATGGTGAGGCAGTGGCAAATCTGGCAATGTTGTTGTAGGCTGCAGTAAGCTTGTTGATGTTATGTTTAGAAAGGTTAGTATATATAGGGGAAGCATATAGTAGAGTAGAGGTAAGATGGGTTCTAGCTATAGTTGTTCTAGCTTCCAGAGTTAAGTAAGATTTGATTCTGTAGAGGGAACCTAATTTTCTATTCATTGTTTTTATGATTGAGTTAATATGGAAGTCAAATTTAAGAAGGTTGTCAATAGTTATGCCTAAAAGTTTGGTAGTTTGGTCTGGAGAGATAAGGGTGCCATTATTTGAAGAAAGTGTGAAGTTGATAGAGGGAGAGAGGTGTGTAGGTAGGAAGAGGAGAAGTTTAGTTTTCTTAGGGTTTAAGAGAAGACAGTGATTGGAGAACCATTGCTCAATGGTGGTAAAAGTTGTTTGGGTAATGGAGTGGAGGTCAGTTTGGATGGTGGCAGAGCAAATGATAGTGGTATCATCAGCGTACTGAATACAAGTAGTTAGAGGAGTGGCAAGATGCAGATCATTAATAAAGATGGAAAATAAAAGAGGACCTAAGATGGAGCCTTGGGGGACTCCTAAAGTGGTGGGGAGAAGGTCTGAAAGATTGTTGTTCCATAACACAGCTTGTTTCCGATTATGAAAGTATGAAGTAAACCAGCTTAGGGCAAAGTTATTGAGTGAGAGAGATTTTAAACGGTGTAAGAGTAGTTGGTGGTTCACCATGTCAAAGGCTTTTGACAGGTCTACAAAAAATGCTGATGTAAGAAGATTGTTATTGCGGTTTTTATTAATGGAGTCGATAAAGGATACTAAGGCTGAGGTGGTGCTATGGGAGGGACGAAAGCCATGTTGGCAGTTTGCGAGGAGATTATTAGATAGGAGGTGATTAAGTAACTGTTTGTGAATACATTTCTCCATTATTTTTGCAATAGGAGATAGTAGTGCTATGGGGCGGTAGTTAGAATACTCGAATGATTCGCCACCTTTGAAGAGAGGGATGATGTGGGAGATTTTCCAGAGTGAAGGTATAGTACTTTCTCTTATGGTTCTGTTTATTAGAATAGAGATAGGGTAAGCAATAGCATTAGCACTTAACTGAAGATATTCAGCTGGCAATTTGTCTGCTGAGGGGGTGGAAGGTTTGAGTTTCTGAAGTAGATATAATTGTGGCCTTAAATTTGTGCCTACAGTTATACCTAGACTACATGAAATCAAAATAGATTTGTTTCGATTCATTAGGAAATTACATCTTAAATGTTTTTTTGAGAACATAGATTTTGCTGTTGAACCAGTTAAAGATTGTAGCATGAGTTCTAATGAATCACAAAATGGCAGTTTTTATTCGTGCTGTTCTGACATGGAAGTGAATGCATATACATTGTTTGACACAAGTAAAATAACATATAAGAGTGATTTTCTTCCGCCCCTCTTACATGAAGGGATTTAACATTTTTACACTATGTTACAGTTTACAGTAGAAAAAAAAGTTTATGGAATTTAGAAATGGTGAGTTTAATCTAACAAGAGAAGAATGGAAAACGTTAAAAGGGTTGAGTGTTAAACATGATATCATTTTCAAGCCTGACGATAAAGGCAGTAAGTTAGTCATTATGAGCTATGACCAATATGTAAATATATGTAATAAGCATTTGGAGGATGAAAGTACATATGAAAGAGCATATACATATAAGTACTGAGCATGTGCAAGCAAGAGTGCTATTTTTGAGTGAGCAGCCGGAGTGAAAGCATGTATGTGTGTAGCAGTCAGTTAGTTAGTTTGTTTAAATTTAATGTTCCAGTCCTCCATCCAGATGTGTTAGTGTGTAATAAACTCCTTAAATGAACATCCAAGCCTCATCGTCCTATTTGAATACACAAAACAAGCGACACCCTCAATCTTCTCTCATGAGGAAGAGGCAAAGATACTAAAACTCCTGCATCTGAGGTAGCTGCTTTTCCATCGCCTGAAGAGAGTATTCCAATCTTTTTTTAAGAGAAACATAACTAATTTTCATTCTAACTGCTTCAACTCAGGTGTGACTGAAGAAAATCAGTCACTAGAGTCCAAGAGAACAGCATCTTCTGCAAACTAGAAAAATATACTCTTCATTATCTTACAAAGGGACACTGTCCAGAAACCAGCTTTGCCTTGATGTTTTTTCCATAGAAATAAAGAAAAGGAATCAAAAAAAGGCACAGCCTTGTTGCAAACCTATGACCATCCTGAATGAACTCAAATTAAAATTGAGAATATAGCCTTTCTCCACAAATACAGGGACTGAAAGGGGCTCATTAATTAATGGCCATGGGACACTTCACTGTTGTAGAACCTCTCATTGGATATAGCCATATGTCTTTTCAAGGTTCAAAAACACATTGACCATACTGGCAAACTCCCATGACCTCTCTAATATTTATGCAAGGACGGAGTGCTATTTATTGTTTCATGGCCAGTACAGAATCTTCATGATCCTTCATAAACAGAGGCTCAGCTATTAGATGATCTTTCTTTTCTAGCACCCTGGTGTAGACTTCCAAACAGTCAGTGACAAGCATGATACCCCAGTAATTAAAACATACCCTAACACCCCTCTAGTAATTAAAACATACCCGAACAGCCCTCTCTACCTTCTACAACTCTTTTTATTAATTCCATTCCAGATGCATTATGCCTATGAAAAGAGCAAGAGTTCACAGCAGATATTCCTTTTCGCTTAGTCCTGATATCAAACAACTAAGAAAGAATAGGGATGGAACCTGGGTACAACGGAAAAAGAACCGATGCGAAGCTATAACCAGACTAACACAAACTAAGGCAAAGAACAAAAAATTATGTAAACAAAGAAAAGTCACCACAAAGGAAGTATATCCTTAAAAATAATTTATTATAACACTCATAAGTGCTTTTATCCACTTATTGTAACGTGAAATTCATCAGATAAAAAAAAACCTTTCAACAGTTTACATTACCCTCAAATTAATCATGTGATATTTCAAATACTGACCTGATAGGTCTTAGACCCTCCTACCTTTAAAGTTTAAAACATGCCTTTCCTTTAATGGAAAACATTATTTAGTATAAAATCACAAATAATAAACCAACAAATACTTTTATAAATACATCCATAAAGAATTATAAAAAAACAAACAATAAATATTTAACCCATACTAATGCACAGTAATATAAAATGTCTTTCAAAACAGTCACTACTCTCGCTATCTAAAAAACTTTGTATATATATTAAATAATACAATTGGAATTACCATTCCTACAACACCTAAATTCATGCCTCCCTTTAATAAATACCTTAAAAATTTCAGAAAGGACCATTTTAAACAACAAATATAATATTTTAAATCATAAAACCATTAGATATCAGAAGTACACAAAACCAATACGTTCCTAAAATGTCCTTCTGTTTTATCATAAGTGGTCCCCTTATATTAATACGAACCAATCATCTATCTAAAGTTTTAATTTTCAAAAAACAATTAAACAGCATTCATTTAAACCTTGCCAAGCGTACGTGTTCAACAAGATCAGGAAAATCAATTCTTTTTTCTCTAAATTTAAAGTCCATGGCCCTTCCCTCTGATATTATTTCTAACATTGTCAGCTGCCATATATTTAAAATGGTAACCCTCGTCAATATGTATGTACTTAGCTAATGCATTATTTGTTATATCCTTTTTAATGCTATATTCATGCTCATAAATAAGCTCTTTAAATTTAGGTTCAGTTTTGCACACATAAAAACATGGGCATTCCTGACAAAATGCTAAATACACCACTTGCCTACTATCGCAATTATAGCCACCCTTCATTTTATATTGGGACCCCCTTGAATTAAAAATACTACCTATATGGATAAGTTTGCAGTATTGGCAAAAACACATTTCCTCATTAAAGGAAACTCTAAAATATTTTTAAAATTAGAAGTCCTCCAAAATGTTATATTTGGCTTTCTGCCTATTCTATCCCTAACAAATGCATCCTCATCCATAAGTACCCATTTCTTGTACAATATCCTTCTTAACATTTTATAATCATCATTCATTGTAATAATAGAACTTGTAATAAAGTTAGCAAATTTAGTGTTAACAGATTCTTTCATTCGATTATTATCTGAATGTTTCTCAATCAAAGTTATTTCACTACCCAAAATACATTTAAAATGGCCAATTAACCATTTATTTTCACCTCATTAACTAACTTCTGAAGTAATTTATTAGATTACTCTCTTCTAGTAAACATTTGCACTAAATCATTATCCTTATCCAGAAAATTCTGTTCTAGGGAAACCGTCCTTGCTGCTCAAATGAGCTGACCGTTGACTAAAGATTTTTTTTCTGATGATAAGGGTGGGCATTAGTAGAATGGAGAAATGTATTTCAATATGTCTTTTTCCTATATATTCTTGAGCTGTACCTTTGACTCTCCCTGTCCTTTTCAAGAAGTACGTCCAAGTAGGATATCCTTTCTATATCAAACTCATGTGTTAAAGACAAGAAATCAGTAGTGCTATTAATATCCTGCATACATTAATTAATATTTTCCTTTTTGCCCTTCCATTCAATAAAAATATCATCAAGGTAGCATACATACAAATGTAACTTATCATTTGTCAAATTATTATTAAATATAAATCTCTGGTCCCATTGGGCCATTACAGTTTTAACAAAAACATCCCTACAGGGTGAGCTCATTGTCACTTCCTTTTGTATTTTCTCCATAATTACTCCAGGAAATCCCTCCTTCATTTTCTGGCTCACTCTGTAACACTATTTCTTTAAGTAAATCATCCCCCAACCCTCCCAAATGGAGGGTTGTAATTATACATCCATCATTTGCTGACTCATCTCCATCAAACAAAGTTTTTTGAAATATCTCCTGAATCCTGCACAACTTCTCAGGTGTCAATATTTGCTTCCTCCTCCATTTCTCTCACCACTTTGTCATCTTCTTCTCTTTATTGTCTGCCTTCCTGTTTCTCTGGTCTGCCTCTGTGCCTGGAATGGAAACAAAAAATGCTCTTGAAAAATGGGTCCCATTCACAACAATAGTCAGTAGGGTAAATTCCTCAATGCCCTGTCCAAATTTCCCCTAGTAGTATAAATACCACCTCAGGTCTCTCCTGAAAAGAAGCTACTAGCCTAGTGGAATTAACCTGGTCAACAAAGGATAAATAAATAAAAAATAAAATAAAATAATGTGAATAGCTGTTCGGTGTGTATGCACAAATGTCAGTCAGAATTCCTTTCTTCAACTCAGATTAACATTGAGGAGACCATATCTTTTATTGGCACAAACTGCAACTAAATGTCTGCAACTCCCAGGGGGTGCTTGTTATTATCATTTCATCCACTTATGGTCTCTCCAAAGGGACAACACTAGAGTAGGATTCAGACTTCCCTGGATTAAAAGTTTGGTTCCAGAACCAGTATTTGTTTGTAGAGGTAAAACTAACTATGCCTAGTTGGTGCTGTTCAACCTTCAACACAAGTTATGACTCTTTTCCCAGCAGTTAGGTGACATTCTACACCCCAAAAGCCAGTTTCCATTTTTTAGAGTTTACTCCACTGTAATCCATCTCACTTATCTCTTTCACTTGAGTATTACACCTGACCCCCCTACCTTTACCTTGAAGGTGTGATCCCATGCAATAGTTTCACTCAACCTTTTTTTGAGCTCAGCCTATATCAGGATGAATGGGTACAAATGAATAGGTGCTAACTGCTGAATACCACACACAGGCTTGCTTTCATCGGGGGCCTTGGTATTCCTATTCAGGTCTGGTTCTCTTATTCTTTGAAAGAGTCATTATGAGTATCATTTTGCTGGCTAGTTTTTGCCTAACCCCCTCTTTGTAAACCATTTTTAAGGGTGTCTCTGCAATGAACATAAAGCTCCAAGCAATATAACTGTACAAAGTCACAATCACACAAATCCCTCCAAATTGATACAGTTGTGATCTCAAGAAGGCATAAAGCATAACAAATAAATACTGTTCTGGCTTGCTGGGAAGTGATAAGGTGTCTATGCCAATGGCAACCCATGTTAAGAAAAAAGACATGGTGGTATAACCATTAGGGAGAACGTTACAAAATAACCACAGGTCTGTCCTGGAAGGAGAGATTGCAGCACATTGCAGAAACTGGATGAGCTAGCAGCTGCAGCTTTCACTAGAGACAGGGAGGGATGGGTAATCATGGGATTGGAAGAACATGTTGGGTCCATATCAGCTACTATGACTGTCCTTAGCAACCTGTGGTCCAGCTGACAACACTTTACTGGCAACACAAGGACAATGATCATGCATGTACCTCCACCCTGTGCCAAATTATTCTGCAGGTAGGCATATACTAACCACACAGTTCAGTCATTCCAAAAACTAGAGGATCCCCCCCCCCCCCAAAAAAAAAGAACTTTACAAGAAAACTAGGCCAGGGAATAATTAGGGAGGGATGTCATAATCTGGAGCTGGAGACCTGAGGGTCAAATAAAGAGCTGGGGAGGACCCAAGGCCCTTAAGAGAGGAGGTAAGATTGAAGTGCCACTGAAAAAATATAGTGAAGGCAATATTTAGGAGCATTTCTTTGACTAGAGATAAATGTTTCCACCTGCAAAATATGGATGACAGCCATGGATACTCTCTGGGCCCCAGATGCTCTAGTTTTTTCTGGTAAAAAGTGTGACCACAGGAAGACCAAGGAGCACCTTCAATGGCTCTACCTAAGTCATTCAAACAAATCAGCTGCCTTATGCATCAAATTCAGAGCAGCACAGTCGATGTAGAAAGCTAGGGCAACGGCAAGGAATAAACACATATAAAATGTACTAAAAATCCAATGAAAAACTAGAAGTCAGTTCAAATGGGTATCTGGAAACAGCAGGGGTTCAACAACTGGTCTTAGACTCTACTTAAAGACTGTTCCCTGGGGTACAGAGGGCACAGGTAGTAGAGCTATGACAAGTAGTACATCGGTCTGCAGCAGTACAAATATGTGAGCTGAGAGTGTGGTCACTGGCTGTTCTTCAGATGATTGAGAAAGGAGGTACAGAAAGCTGGAAAACAGAGCCATGCTGGTTATATTCTTCAATATTCTGTTATTCACTGTTATGCAACATCAGTTTGGAGGGACAGTTTTATCTCCCAGAGGACATCACAACTATTCAACTGACTCCCCATCCCTGTCCATATTCAAACACAAATTAGATCTATAGATGGGAAAAAAAATCACTCCAGTACTACCCCCTGCACTACTAATGAATAGAGGCAGCTCCTAAATGGTTTATCCCATGCATGGGTCCCCTCAAATTACCTATGGTATGATCCCAATTATTTTCATTAGGTATAATATATACTTATTTGCCACTGGATGGGTAAGGCCAATCTATAACTAAATGGGATAGATTATTTCAATAACAAAAAGGGAAATTGGCTAGGCTTAATTTAATGGCCCACAATGGCAGCTAGCCTAATACTTATCTATGAACCTATGAATCTATTCCTAAGGCCAGGCATAAAAAGACCAAATCGTGCAAGCCTGACCTCTTTCTTCTATTATAAAGTCTCACAATCATGTCTGGATGCAAATACATTTACATTACTATTTCTTAATTAAGTTCTTTGTGATTGTGATTACTAGTAATGCTAACTTCATAAAAAGGTGGCAATTGAAGTCACATTTTACCAAATATTACACTTTCATCTAGCCAAGCACTTGTTGTTTGAAAAATGTTGAGAAGGGTTTAATTAAGGATATTCTTGTTGTCTGAATGATATTGCAGCAGTATTTATATTGTGATGAAAGCTCGTTTATTGTGACAAAGCAATGTACAGTGGATTCTGTTGTATTATTCTGGATCTTGGGTCATGGCTTCAGCAATGGATTGTCTTCTTATTTTATTATTACCAGCAGTCTCTCAAAAATAAAATACAGATGCCGGAACTGACTGCTGGAGTTGGTGACAGGTATCATTGCTAAGAGGGGCAGATAAAGTTGCCCAATCAAGCTAGAATGTAATATTTTATCATGAAACTTGAAGGTACCAAAATAAAGATGTTAACTTGGAAAAAGGAAACAAGGAAATGAAATTGTATAATCCCCCAGTCCTCTAGATGCACACACATACAAAGTCCTGTTAAATTATGGGTGACTACAGCTGTGAGACAGGAATAGACATGACCTTAGAGCCAATATCATGGTCTTTACACCCTTTAATCTACATTTTGCTGTAAATAATCTGTTACTTCCTTGTGGTTTCTCTAATTCCATGCTCTTAAGTATTGCTTCCTCTCAGTACGTGGGACTCGAGGAGCCAAAGCGTTTGCATCATGATCTAATTCCAGCCTTTCTGACAGTCACAGAAAACCAGCGCTGCCTACGTGATGATTTAAAGTTGGATATGGTTTCCTGTAAGGCACTGAAAGATACAGAGGGAGAAGATTTACTGTAATGTCATAAAGTGCAGGCAGCTTTTATGATGATAGATAAATACACAGCTTTTCAGCAACAGAATTCTTGTGTTTCTGTTAAGTGACATTAGACAGCATAGGTATTTGATCCACTTGTAAAGGAAGATAAAATGTCTTCACTGTCAACAGCTGAAGCATCAGAAGAGGGCAAATAAAATAGCCAGTTGATATGTAGTATGTGTGTGCATATGTGCATGTTGGGAGGGAACTGTGCTGTTAAACTCTAATGAGTTTTTTTTTTCTTTTAGTGCTGCCTAGTGACTGAGAAACAATGAAAATGGCCCTGATAGCTGGCCATGACAGCCAAAGCAAGATAAGAATATACCGTGCTACAGAAAGCACAATTAGAATACAATTTACTCACTATGTGATCTGGTGAGTAGCCTGCCATGGCACAGCTAAAAAAGAAAAAAAAAAAAAACAAGGCATGTTACTATTAAAGAAGCAAACAATCTGGAAATATTTTTTAGAGTATTTCATTAAACTGGGCTTGGTAGTATGGTACATATAGCTAAATCTATTAACTGTAAGTATGCTGCATGCTGTTGTTGAAGTTCACGGTACTCTTGTCTCTGTTTACTAGTTGTGAAAATCAGAACAAGTCAATTAAGTTGACTGTCTTCCTGGCACACTTCTGCAAGAAGAACTGTGAAATGATTTGTGATACTCCATTACTGATTGGAAACTGACCGCTGTGACATGAAGGCTGCTTTACATGTAAACTCTTCTCATTATAAATAAAGCTGGCCTCAAAATGTTCAGTAATTATTTGGGGGGAAGGAGACACAGGACAGACTGCGTGGATAGTTAAAAGAGTGCAGACAAAGCCAAATAAAGGCAGAAGTATTAACAACTATGCTCAGAAAGTGGTGAAGAAATTCTATAATCTGGGGATACAGGGAAAGCCCGGGAAAGACAAAAGGGGTTTAAAGGGGTGTCTTAGTTGGCACCTGAGAGGACTGTTGACACACCCTCTACAGATTTTCTTCTGCTTTATTTTTATTTAATTTCTCCCAAACTATGGCGGGGGAATGAACTCCCACTCCATAATGGGAGTCTTTGTTTTTGTATCGACCAATGTGCACCTGGAACCTCTGTGGGCTGTAAACTGTTGCACCATTATACAGAGTACAAAGGCAGGGGTGATACCCCATAATAATCTGTGTATTATACAGAGTAAATGCACAATGATCGCACCACAAGAATGGGTGATGTACAGTGATTATCACAGAGGATGGTGGTGTTATGAGGTTGTTGTTTAATCTTCCTGCTCTGATTTTTTCTTGTTATTCAACCATTGTATGCAAGTATTAACAAATCATGATCTGAATGTCTGTGTATGTGCTTCTGTCTGTCCGTGTGCATGTGTGCCTATGTGTAAATATGAAATGCATGACAAAAGATCCACACGCTCGTTTTGACAGTAGGAACTCTAAAGAGTGACTCTGTTTTAGTATTTGCTAAGTCACAGACTGCAGTATGTTGGAACATTCTTCTTACTGCAAGATACCATGCTGTCAGAATTAGTATATATAAGTAGCATTGTTGTGGATGGTGCAGCCTCTCAACATTGAGTGATGCAAGCATCTGAAATGCCCCCTGAAAAACTGCTTCAGTATTTTAACAACTTGTTTTGATTTGCATTACTTAACTTGTTTTTTGTGCAATTCGAATGTGCATATTATTTGTCATGCATCAGTGTGTGTGTGTGTGTGTGTGTGTGTGTGTGTGTGTGTGTGTGTGTGTGTGTGTGTGTGTGTGTGTGTGTGTCTGCACACACCTGCATGAGAGATTATATGTCGGTTTCTTGGCTTGAACACAATAGCCCATTTGTAGATAGAACTGCTTTAATGGTATTTGTTACAGCAGGCTTGTATCATATTGTGTTAATTCAATATGCTGCGCCATCATCCATGGATGCAGTACCTTTTCCTTAACACATTACTAACAGCCACATTTACACATCTTGAATGCTACCTATAGCTGCCATAAGTTGCTGACTGAATTTATAGGTCCCTTCTTGATTGTTGGGTCTGTGTTCTGTGCAGTACGTTTTTCTGTTTACCCTACTATTTGCTCACTAAATTGTTGTTTATTGGTTGTATTTCTGACACATGTACCATACACCTGTGGGACACACAACTATGTGCATGGTTATGGTGATGTGTACAACTGTTATATAAGGACTGGCATTAAATTAAGATAGAGTATATTACATGCTGCTTGACACAGTAGTGTGTCACTTTTTTAAACACATCTGTTATGGGAACACTAGTGGCATTCTAATCATCAGCTATGTCCTGTGACCCTTTCTCTATATCAGACCAAGCAGTTGGTTTGCCATTTAGGCTGGGACAACCACCAGGGAAGAAGGAACGCAGGAGCTGAGATATCTTATTACACAGTTTATATAAATAGGGCAATCCTCATATTCCATCCTCCTTAAGCTCGGAATGTAGTTTTGAATGCCCATTTTCCTCCAGGTAGGAGCTGATGACTTCCCGAACGTGGCATGACCTATAATGTGAGGTCCCTCTGTGCATGTTCCCACACACCAGTTCAGGCTTCAGCACTTCCATATCACTTGGTAGGTCTTGTTGCATGCCTGTTGACTAGCTGCTGCTGCTACATCTATCATGTGATGCTTGAACAGCTGGGCTAGTTGCCACCCTCCAGATGGCATGTGCCAGGAAACAGGAGCTACTCATTCCCTTCCTCTCTGGTGGTTACTCTGGAAATCCATTCCTCTGCACCATGGAGCTGATTACAGCTATGCATCACTATCCTTCCCACTACCGTTGCTTTACATGGTTCTTGTAACATAGCTGTTTAAACCATAACGATTTGTACGCTATTTCTCTACTAAATTGTTCTGCATGCTGATTATTTGGCTTGTTGTCATTTAATGTTTTACAGTCTCCTTTTGCTGTGGTAACATCTTATTCAATCTACATTGTTGCATTGTATTGCTAATATTGTATGGTAATTAGTTTTCTCATTTTCTCTCTCTGTCTGCTTGTTTCTTTTTTTTTCTCTATTCCTATCCCTCAGCTCTTTTCTTAAAACTTTGTATCATGCTTGATTAAAATGTTAAGCCACTAAGAAAGCTTAACCAGAGGCCAGAATCAAACCCTACACTTTGTTGCCTGCAAATCAAAGATCTTAACTATTATGCTAAGCCCCTTATCCTATCATAGCTGACTGTGTTATACACATTACAGGTTGCATACACTGTCACACTATCATATTTACTTCTCTGTGTGTATTTCATTCATAATTGTTAAGCCCTGTCTTTTCTTTTATGCATTTCTTAGTTTTGTTCTGTGCCCCTCCCCACCTGCTTCCTGTTACACTGTGCCATTATACAGATACATTTTGCAACATAGTATATTTACGTTTTACACTGCAGACTGTAGTTTTCTCACACTGAATTATGATCTGCCATGCTATTTCTGATGTCTGTGAATATCAGCTAATGCCTATACACTGACTAGTGCATTTATTTGATATACAACTTTTAAGTTTTTAACCAAATACAGCTCAAAGCAGTCATGATCTAAATTTAAAATATGTACATGCTTTCACTAGAATTCATGAAACAAACTGAAAATATCTTAAGTCCTGATTTTGATAATATTTTATGTTTGCTACTAAATGTGGCTTTGAGAACAAACTGCAAATATCGTAAGTCCTGATTTTGATCATATTTTGTTTGCTACTAAATGTGGCTTTGAGAACTGTTTGCTAATGTTTAAAAATGTGAGTGTTGGTATGGGCTTCCCACTCCATTGGTCATATTTATACTTTCAAAAGTTGTTTGTTGCACACTTCTATTAGAGCTTTTTACTGCTGCAAAAATTGTTATTGCATTTTTTCTAGGCAAACTACAGTGCTAGTCAAAGCTTTATTTATAACTACATCTTTGATGCTGATGGTAACCTGGGCCCTGCAAACTATGGCATAGACTTGTTCTGAGATACGTTACCTCTTAACATCTATTAAGTGATTTAAATGAAAAAAAGCATGCATCTCTAGCGTTAGTTTTGTAGTCTGGCCTGTAGATGGCAACATAAATAACAGTAATTATTTATTGTTATTCTGTGTAGAGATAAATAACGTATATTACACTCTATATCACTGTATGCCTTACATACAAGCTTTCCTAGCTTAAGTCCCACACTATGACCAGCCACTAGACTTCAGACTGTAAGTCCGAATGCTTTATTTTCTAGTTTGTTAGCTTGTTCTGTGCTATGGCCACTAATCATCTCCTCTTCCTTTATTGCTGACCATATGGGACACAAAGAAAATGTGACAGGACTTGTTTAGGACTGCTCTGGATCATCATACTGACCTCTGTTTTCTCACAAATTAAGCACTAGCTGGAACAGGCATTGATGTGTGTTTCCTGCTTGCCGCATTACCATCTTAATGTCCTGATTCCTGATGCCTTGCTAGCTGACACTAGAGGTCTGTAATTCAACAGTAACTGTTGTTTACATAGACAGTGAGCAGGTGTTAAAAATTCAAAACTCCCTTTTCTAACCACCAGACCATCAGTGACCCAGATTTATGAACCAAAGTCATCAAATCTGCAGTTCTAATATAACGGTCATGGGTAGGTATTGTGTATGAAGCTTTTAGACAACTACTTGCAGGACAAAAATATATTTCTTTCTCAATAACTGCATTACTTCAGGGAAATGAAACAGTACAGTATGTGTCTTGAGACGGTTATTGTAGTGAAACAACCAGACATTATTTGAGATATTTGGAGCTTGTCTTTGTACACAGTGATGTATCTGCGGGGCACTGATTCAGACAGCAGTCAAATGCATCTGCACCTGTGACTGGATATAAAAGTGCTTTTAGATAAGAGTCTGTTAAACATTCTGTATTATTTTGTTTTGATTGCATGACATAACTAAGCAAAAATATTTGAACAGTGATTAAATCTGTAAACCCATCTTCCAATGACAGGTTTTATGTTTTTCTGTTATTACCACTGTTATTACCATCTCAGCTATGAATTGAAGTGCTGCCCTAAATGAAACATGCAAAGTAACCCTTTAAGGTACATTTCCTTACAGTGCATTTACTGACCAAAATTCACTGGAAGTTTATTTTGTTTTAAGAAGAAACTTTGAGTTTATAGAGAAACAAACAGTACACAACATTAGGGGAAATAGTGTAGTGAGTGACAGTGCTCAGAGAGGGCTCTCAGAGACAGAGATTGTGTGACCATGCTACTAGAGAAATAGTGCAGTATGCATTATATGCAAATGACTGCAAATGGCACGTGAGTGTCGATGTGCTAATGAGAATCATTGCACATGCAAATGATGAAATCAAACATGCCAAAGCAATTCAGAAACCTATCAAATTAGCTCTAGGAAACTCAGTGATCATTTATTCTGAAGGCCAAGATTTTTCAAGGTACAGACACTTAACTTATTCATAGGTTCATAGGTAGGTACTAGGCTATTGGCCCTAGCGCCTATACAAGCCCAGCCAAAAAGGTACCCTGGCTTTTGCCACCCAAGAAAATTATTTTCCTGTGCCACTGCCGAGCAGAGACACAGAAGTGATCCCCGGGATGAATTTTCTATTTCCCATCCAATCATCAAGATTTTTATTGAGGAGTATTAATGAGGACCTTTGTTTGATATAGATAGGTAGTTTATTCCAGAGTATGGGAAGTCTCTGGGACAGGAATCTATCCCTCCGACATGTTCTGTTTATTGTGGTGACAAGGTTTAGGTCCCTAGAGCGTGTAGCTCAGAGGGATTGTGACTTCTTTAAGTGGAGCATGTCCAACAGCTCTGGGTTTGACATAGCTTTGTATGTTAGGCAGAGATCACCTCTGAGTAGGCGATATTGTATTATAATGATAGTGACATCAGCCTTAGGACTGCATGAGTTAGTGGTCACATTTACCACCAGTATATCTATGATTTTCCATGTTGTCACCCTCTGTGTCACAGATTGGCAGCTGAAATATTATCATCTCCATGGCCAGCACATTGTCAATTGCCACCATTGGGTCAGATATACAATGCAAGAGTTAGTGGAAACATGGCCCTAACATATGGGTTCAAGGTAAAGTCATGGAATTTCCCTATTCCAGTGGACTTGAAGGTATGTGGACCATTAGC
Source organism: Protopterus annectens (assembly GCF_019279795.1). Classification (NCBI taxonomy): domain Eukaryota; kingdom Metazoa; phylum Chordata; order Ceratodontiformes; family Protopteridae; genus Protopterus; species Protopterus annectens. The sequence continues at coordinate 414,172,084 of NC_056740.1, read as the reverse complement.
CATTGTTGCTAGGAGCCATTCAGCATTCAACAGGGGCCTTGTGAAACCTGCTCCAGTTTCTTGAGACAATGCTGCAGCATTTGGAAGAGCATATTTGGCTTCCATGGACAGCAAAGGAGAGAACCACCTCTATGCTGGCATTCTGTGAAACAGCCCATTATCTTGAGATCCTGGGGCCATTACCTGCACTCATATTGTCATCAGAACCTCATCTGCTCTACATGGTGTCTACTATATCAACCAGAAGGGCTTCTACTACAGCAACTGCCAGGTAGTGTACAATGCACACGTTATTATATGCAGTATGTTTGTGCATCATCTAGGGCTTTTCCATGATTCCCATATCTGGTGCATGTGCACCCTCTAACAGTATGCAGATTGACTTTCCATGGGGTCATCTAGCTCAGAGGTGCACAGCACCAGCCATAGAAACCTGGATATGAGTTTGTCATCGACTCTGTGACTATATCTCATGCAAGGCAGAAGTGACTGCAATGCATTATGGTATGGGCAAAAAGGTGATGTCTGGTCCATGTCTATAAGCCATGGCAAGCATGACACGCAAGGAAAATTATGTATGCATTAACATAGCCAGGTTAATGCATTACAAAGCACTGTTTGACCACACTGTGCATCAGACATTACCATACACACAGGACAGAGGGGTGGGCAGGGCACAGGCATTATCGTTTTGCAGAGATGGGGTGTGGTTCAGTGACAGGATAGTGCAACGCTACCATGCCTATAAAGGTAATAGGAGGTGATCCAGGTAGCCATGTACATGGGTAGAAGGTTGAAGAGACTAAGGGATGACATCCTCCATTGATGGGGTAGAATGTCCATGCTGTGAACTTTGGTCTGGTGTACCATGTAGTCATACAGTATCAGGACTGGAACTGTCCTGTCCAAAGGCATGGTGTATCACTTCAGGAGCATATCAAGGAACTCTGCTGTAGCCTGTCATATGAGGATATAAAGAGGGACAGCATCCTTGAGCGCATAGATGGCCACAGCTAAGTACTGCAGTCTGTTGCCCAATGAGTGATAGGGATGGAGTGACTGGTCCTGGGGCAGGTGTTCACATAGTAGACCCAGATAAGAATTCTTCATGTCCATGGTAGTGCCAGCACCTAGGAGAGGAGGCTGCTGTGGCTAGAGATGATATAGTTGTAGTATGAAGAATGGCATGTGAAATTTGTATATCCATCACACATCCAGACTGTTGCACATCCATGGACTGTAGGGCCTGTAGGGAGACAACAGAGAGTGTTTGGCACATATATTCCATGTGTGCTATCAGTGCCCTGGGTAACTATGTTTGCTGCAAGTCCCTGCATATCATGTCAGTCTGCATGTTCTGCAGATTGTCCTGCAGTGCACTTTGTTGTTGCATATTGACATGTATGATGCATGGCCTGCATGAGAATCTGCATGTTCTACAGATTGTCTTACAGTACATATAGCTGTTGCACATCATCATGCAGGCCATGCAACATGCATGTCACTCTCTACATGTGCTTCAGGTTGTCATACAGTGCATATAGCTGTTGCACATCCTCATGCAGGCCATGCAGCATGCATGTCACTTTGCATGTGCTTTAGGTTGTCCTACAGTGCATATAGCTGTTGCACATCCTCATGCAGGCCATGCAGCAGGCATGTTGCTTTGCATGTACTGCAGGTTGTCCTACAGTGCATATAGCTGTTGCACATCCACATGTAGGCCATGTAGCATACATGTACTGCAAGTCATCTTGCAGTAAATATAGCTGTTGCATATCTTCATTCTGGCCATACAGCATTCACACTACCTCTACCATGGTGTTTATAGCAGCTGTCTGTGTCTGGACCACTGAGCTGTACATCCACTAATTGAAGCCAAGGGCGACACAAGGGTCTGTGACTGACCTGGAGTCAGGGTGGCAATGGCCACCTATACTCTTGTCCCCTTCATTGGATGCAAACACACCTGATGTAATGTGGCTCATAAATGCTGTCTGAGTTGGTGTCTGTGTATGAATTAGGATGGATTAACATGGTCAGGATGTACAGTGTAAAACACAGGTGATGTTGAAGGCTCAGTCTGTCCCCTTCACATTCATCTCATATGTAGGGTAAGCGTCTGTGCCCTCCACTGTCAGCACTGTTGGCAGTATCACTGTGTCACTGGACTGTGCCATGTGTATGATGACATCAACATCAGACACAGTTGACCAGTTGATATCAGGCATGACTGGAGCAGTTGTGCTGGACCCTCCATCACTGGAACCTGAGAAGTCATAAAGATAGCATACCTGAGGCAGTGATAGAACATGTGTGTCACTCCCATAAATATGTGTCACACATATTGATACCTGCCAATTAGCATCACTACAAACATGCACATACACATCTTGTGGTACAGGCTGTTATCGGTGCTGGCTCAATATACCTGGGCAAAAGAAATGCATATGTCTTCAGAAAAATAATCCATTCATATGGGTTTAGTGTACAACAGTAATGGCATGTGCAGGACTAATCTGGTGTATTACCTACAGAGCTTGGGCAGTCATCATCAGCTCAGCTCCCACATTCAAACCACCACTAGGTATGAGCAATAAGATTAACAGGAACTCCTCCACCTCTTTGAAGCCCATGTGTGTTGGTTGTCCACTTCCTGTAGTGAACCCATTCCTGTCAGTGTTCTGTGCCTTGATCTCCTTGTTCCTGGCACACAGTATCATATCATTGTATCAGTGATCCTGTGATGTACATATACCGCTGCCCTATTAAGGCCACTCACAGCACTGACACCTTGCACTATATCAAGTCATACTTGGTCTTAGAATGCCTTGTCTGTTTTACCCTTGTCAAGGATACACATGTCACATGTGGATAGGGCCTGCCATAACAAATCTGTGTCTAATGCTGAACTTTTCCAGCTTTTGCTGTTCTCTTGGTCCCATGGCAAAACATTTACATATGCGGGCTTCACATGTGGATCAGTGCATGTATGCATGCATGCATGCCAGCCTTTGGCATACCCGTTTATGTCAGCACTGTCCCCCTGCCTTAAACTGGCGGTCACATACTTGTTTGCTGATGTCATGATACCACACACACACACACACACACAAACACACACACACACACACACACACACACACACACACACACACACACACACACACACACACACAGTGCCACAATGACAGCAGCAAAGGGCATATTACTGCTGCTGTCCACCTTGCAGCACTGTGCTGATAGCTCATACTGGACCTGAGTACAGGAGGGCTCAGTTACCCTGCATCATGTCTTGCAGTCTGTTTGTACATGGTGCACTGTGCCTCACCTTCACAACTGAACAGTATTCTGCCCTGCTACTCTCACTAGTGTTTAAACCAAAACATTTCTAACTCAAATTACAATAAATGCCAAAAATAAGTGCAGAGCTATCACTAAAACACAATAAGATTGCAAAAAGTACTTATCCTAGAAGAGAAAGAGCTTGGTCTCTTAGCTGGACCAAGTTGAAACCCTGCTGAAACCTTAACCTTATGAGGCCATGTCCAATCTGCAGGTCAAAGTAATGTGGAAAAAGGTGGCTTCATTTCCAAAGCTGCACATTATGCACACCATGTGATGTGTATCATCAAGTGCAGGAGTACATGATGTAAAGAATTCCTGATGCCAGCAGGGGGTGCTACAAGCATGACTGGATTATGCATGAGGGTGCTGTGCTCTTCTAGAGCAGGTAAGGACAAGCATGACAGCACTGCCTGTGGCTCTTTGTGCCTCTTCTTATAACAGCATTTCAGAGAGGAATGCATTAGATCATCTCATTACCGTAATCACCTCACTTTAATGCCCACTTTAGCTCAGTAACAAATACCGTCACCATATTGTTACCATAATCACCTCACATTAACGCCCACTTTAGCTCAGTAACAAATACTGTCACCATATTGTTACCATAATCACCTCACGTTAACGCCCACTTTAGCTCAGTAACAAATACTGTCACCATATTGTTACCATAATCACCTCATGTTAACGCCCACTTTAGCTCAGTAACAAATACTGTCACCATATTGTTATCATAATCACCTCACGTTAATGCCCACTTTAGCTCAGTAACAAATACTGTCACCATATTGTTACCATAATCACTTCACGTTAACACCCACTTTAGCTCAGTAACAAATACTGTCACCATATTGTTACCATAATCACCTCACATTAACGCCCACTTTAGCTCAGTAACAAATACTGTCACCATATTGTTACCATAATCACCTCACATTAACACCCACTTTAGCTCAGTAACAAATACTGTCACCATATTGTTACCATAATCACCTCACGTTAATGCCCACTTGCTCAGTAACAAATACTGTCACCATATTGTTACCATAATCACTTCACGTTAACGCCCACTTTAGCTCAGTAACAAATACTGTCACCATATTGTTACCATAATCACCTCACATTAACGCCCACTTTAGCTCAGTAACAAATACTGTCACCATATTGTTACCATAATCACTTCACGTTAACGCCCACTTTAGCTCAGTAACAAATACTGTCACCATATTGTTACCATAATCACCTCACATTAACGCCCACTTTAGCTCAGTAACAAATACTGTCACCATATTGTTACCATAATCACCTCACATTAACGCCCACTTTAGCTCAGTAACAAATACTGTCACCATATTGTTACCATAATCACCTCACGTTAACACCCACTTTAGCTCAGTAACAAAAACTGTCACCATATTGTTACCATAATCACCTCATGTTAACGCCCACTTTAGCTCAGTAACAAATACTGTCACCATATTGTTACCATAATCACCTCACATTAACGCCCACTTTAGCTCAGTAACAAATACTGTCACCATATTGTTACCATAATCACCTCACTTTAACGCCCACTTTAGCTCAGTAACAAATACTGTCACCATATTGTAGCACACCACGTTGCAATAAGCAACTTAGGAGTAGAAATACACTGGATAACAGTTTGTAGTGCCAGACAGGCATACTGACAGCAGGCAAGTTAATTGGTAATGGATCTCAGGACTACAGGGTGCACTCATGGATGGATGGATGACAGCAACATGAACAGATGCTGAACACTGGATATGTGGAGTAACATAGTACAAGGGCATGAGAGCTGACAGTGGTGCCACTGGAGACGGCTCACCCTGACATGAACAGACAACAAGGATAGGAAAGGGAACTGTCCATGTGGGGGTTGATCACCCTTACAGGAAACATAGCACAAGGCAGAACATGTGACTGTCTTGTGGTGGGGGGTGGACTCACCCTGATAGGGAACAGAACAAAATAGCAGGACAGAATACTGTTCACTTGTGAAGGTGAGGCACAGTGCACCTTGTGCAAGCAGACTGCAAGACATGATGCAGGGTAACTGAGCCCTCCTGTACTCAGGTCCAGTATGAGCTATCAGCACAGTGCTGCAAGGTGGACAGCAGTGCTAATATGCCCTTTGCTGCTGTCATTGGGCAGTGTGTGTGTGTGTGTGTGTGTGTGTGTGTGTGTGTGTGTGTGTGTGTGTGTGTGTATGTGTGGTACCATGACATCAGTAAACAAGAATATGACCACCAGTATAAGGCAGGAGGACAGTGCTGACACAAAGGGGTCTGCCAAGGGCTGGCATGCATGCATGCATACATGCACTGATCCACATGTGAAACCCACATGTGTACATGTTTTGTCATGGGACCAAGAGAACAGCAGCAGTTGGAAGAGTTCACTGCATTAGACACAGATCTGTTATGCCAGGCCATATCCACACGTGGCATGTATATCCTTGACAAGGGTAAAACAGATAAGGCATTCTAAGACAAAGTGTGACTTGGTATAGTGCAAGGTGTCAGTGCTGTGAGTGGCATTAATAGGGCCATGATATATGTATATCATGGGGTCACCGATACACTGATATGATATTGTGTGCCAGGAACAAGGAGATCGAGGCACAGAACACTGACAGGAGTGGGTTCACTACAGGAAGTGGACAACCAACATACAAGTGCCTCAAAGAGGTGGAGCAGTTCCTGTTAATCTTGTTACTTTTGCCATTTCTAGGCCTTCATTGTACCTTGAACTGTGCTGTGTGGGATCATTTGAATATTTTTACATTTTCTGTGCTATTATAAGTTGTCTGCGTTTAAGAGGCCTTGTGCTCATTTACTCAGAGCTTCTCAATGCTAACCAGCCATGCTAGTGATTGTGACTATTTTATAATGGATCTGACAAACTATCACCATATAAACAACTAAAATAAATATTTTTTGCATTCTTACTGAATTACTCTGATAGCTCTGGATTTATTATAATCTGAGTTAAAAATAATTTGATTTAAACTCTACTAAGAGTACAGAAAGAACCTACCTATTTTTGTTTCTGATTTCTGTAGAATCTTGGACTGATCTATTTTTGGTATTGGCTATTATGTTGATTTGAATATTTTTACCTTTTTGTGTTGTTATAAGTTGCCTGCATTTGTGCAGCACTCTTCATTGCACAGATGCACTTAAGACCTGAAATTTCTTTCCACAAATTCAGAGTGTACTTACTAGTCAACAATTGCCCAAACAGGCCCTGGTTTGTGCAAAGAGGTATATCGCTCTTTGTATTCAGACTTAGATTGCTCATTTCAGACAAATAGCACTTCAGTAAATTGACTCCAAACCCTTAGGCACAAATCCTACTTTAGCCTGCATTAATAAGCAACTGGACCTATGGATTTGCATTTTCCAACCATCTATGTAGCCAGCTTGGTTGAAACGGGCACCCTGAGACAATGTAGCAGTTGTTTCATGTTTACTGACAACCACCTTTTACTAATGCTTAAACAAATTGAAACACAGTGTGAGAGATATTGTTACATAATATTAATGTAGGCAAAGCAGCTCTGTCATCACTGTCAGTTGCCTATCAGGTGCCAAGATTTGCGACATCACACAAACACTCAAGTCCTTGCATCATATGTACACAAATGACATAATTATTGTACATGTGAGTGTAAATGACTTGAGACACAGCTCTCTGAACTACATGAAGAGAGGCATGATGGAGCTCTTGGAATATGTGTCTAAGGCAGGAATTAACCTAAGCTCGAGCACTATTCTACCATCACCAAGTATGATGCTCCAATATGAGCAAAGATAATTGAATTCAGCAATTGACTTAGCTTCTGGTGCCATTCAAAGGAGATACAATATATACCAGCCTAGGAGGAGATGGTAGACAGCCCTAAGTGCTTTGCTAGGGATGGCCTGCACCTCTGCCCCCAAGACTGCTGCATACTGTCAACCTTGCCTGCCCCCATAGTGCCTTTTTGAGGCAGTGTCAGTTTTCGTAAGCTTCCAACATAACTATGCAGGACCCTAACAACATTAAGGTATTCTGCTCAACTCTAGGAACCTTAACACAAACCCCACACTCTAGAAACACTACTTACCCTGGAAAACACTGACATATGTATAGTGACAGAGATCTGGTTTAGAGCACTCAGTCAGTGTAGGGCTTCATTGCCTATCACTCTTACAGGCCAATCACATTAGATTAAGGCCATAAGGGTGTAGGTGGCTCTATTTTCTTAAAATAAATCTTACCTCCAGCCTTGTTAGACAAGATAATGACCTGGAACTCATCCATGTCCAGCTTGCTATAAACAAAACTCCTTATCGTAGGTAACTACTAGGCTAGCTGACCTTGTAGACCATTTTAAGCCTAGCCAATTTTTCCTAGAAAGACTCAAACTCTGCACCTCTTCTCCGTGAGGTAAGCACCTTAGCCATTTGTGCCAGCCTGAACATGTCATGACTCATTACAGCATTAAAAAACGGAATGGAGTCCACTGGCAAGTATATACCAATGAAGAATGATAAAAACAGTCCTTTATTAGAATAAAAACAATTATCAGTATTCACCAACGTAAAATAATAAGTGCTTTCATCTCCAATTATACTTCAGGAGACTTTATAAAACAAGAACTGAACATTAAAGCAGAGTTTAAATACTAAAAACACTGAAAATCTGCCTCCCAAATGACATCACTTCCTGGCAGAGCACAAAGTTCTAATTAAAAAATCAGTGTATCTTCCTAGCGCTTATAATTTTTCATTGGTGAATACTGATAATCGTTTTTATTCTAATAAAGGACTGTTTTTACCATTCTGCGTTGGTATATACTTGCCAGTGGACACCATTCCGTTTTCTGGATTTACTTGTTGGTTTCTTTTTTATCATTACAGCATTACCTGTATGCCTCCTTGGTTCATACCTCCTACCTAACAAGTATGGAGTCCCTGTGTATTAAGCCAAACACCATTCTTCTAGGAGACTTCAAATGTCCCACCATCAGCTGGGAGACTTTTCTTCAAACATGCATTCCCAGAGATTTCTGTACCTCATCAGTACAAAACCTCTGGACCTGTTTGCATCACAATCAGGGACAATAAAATCCTGGACTTGGTCCTGACCAATATGGTAAGAAATAATTGTAAAAAACTCAACCACAGAAAAAGGAGCGAGAGTCCAGTCCCTCAGTTAGAAACAAACTTCTTTAATAACAGGCAGGATAAGCGCTTTCGTCTTCTGTACAAGACTTCATCAGATGCCCCCATTTTGCATTTCATCCTATTTATATCTTAATCAATTACATCCAATTAACATTTAAAGACAAAATGAACAATAAAATACTATTGGAAAGTTAATGTATAAAAAAGTTAATGTATAAAAACATTTGCAAAGCACAGGAAAACATTCATAAACCCATAAAAATTTATTATAACACACTGTCAAAACCCTCTTAATATGTCATATAAAATCTCATGTTAAAATTAGTGGTGGGGTTATTAAATTTGTGAAGCTCTAAACATTAAACATGTTCATTTTGTCTTTAAATGTTAATTGGATGTAATTGATTAAGATATAAATAGGAAGAAATGCAAAATGGGGGCATCTGATGAAGTCTTGTACACAAAACAAAAGCGCTTATCCTGCCTGACCAATATGGGGCAGCTTTGCTTTCCACCAATTGTAATTTCATGTTAAGACTAAAGCCTGAAGCCACTCCAATATTTCTGTATTCAGAGACTATGGAAAGGCTAGTCTATTAAAATTGAGTGATGGCCTGGCAAAATTCAAAAGCCCCTCTTCTACCTCATTGATCTCACTGCTTATGTGAAATACTTTCCCGACAAATTTTTAGCACAAGTCAATAGTTGCGTAAACACATCTGCCCCCTCAGAAATAAATACCACAATTGCAAAAATAAACCCCTGTGATGGAACTCTAATATAAACAAGAGCTGTAATAAAAAGAAAAAAAAAAGCTGCATGCAAAAATAAATCTAAAAATCAAGAAGGCAAGAATGATCTTGCAAAGTAAATAAGGAATTCTGGATGTTGATCAAATTAAACAAACCAAGATATGAGATAAAGATAACCAACCAGGCAAAAGATAACACAAACCCTTTGTTAACTATATTAGGAACCTCAGAAACAATGGCCAGCAATTTCAGAGCTATTAGTAAATGATATCATATATTTGAATCTACAGGATATAGCAAATCTATTTCCAGACAAATTTAGCTCTAACTCCCCATATTCTCAGAACAAATACCGACATCTACATACTCCTTTAAATCTCCCAAGAACAAATTCTCAAAGCATTATCAAAGGCCAGGAACACTATACCTATGTGGCTGGATAACATACCAGGATAATTACTGGTTAGCCTGAAATATAACTTGACAGACATCCTAAAGAGGTTATTCAGTATTAGCCTCAAAATAGGCTTTGTGTCAGATGAAAGAAGACAGCAACAGTTATTCCCTTGCACAAAGATGGAGCTTCAATGGACCAGGGTAATTATAGACCCATAATCCTGACCAGTCTCATCTGTAAGGCTATGGGAAGGATCAATATGGAACTAATGAACAGGGATATAGGTAATCTACAGGCTCTTGACCCAACCCATATCTTCTATGGCAAGTCTTGCCTACTTAATCTGGTTGACTTCATGAAAAGATTAGCTGAGGCAATATGCAAAGGCAAATCAGTGCACACTGCATATCTGGATCCAGCACAGGCATTTAACACCATCCTAAACTTAGGTATCATAAATAAACTCTCCCAGCTAAATATTAACCTCTATGAAACTCACCGGATAACAAGTTAGCTAACAGAATCCAGGAAGTTAGGGTGCTGGCTCTACCTCTTCCAACAGACCTGTCACTTGTGGTGTACCCCAGGGATTCAGTCTGTGGAATGTTCGCCTTTGGCATTTACTTCTCAGAGGTCAAAGCTAATGTTAAGAGTTTGTGACTGACCAAGAAATGTTACAATCATATCCTTTGGCAAGCATGACCCCCTTTGTAACTATCACATCAACAACACCCCCTGACAATTGATCCTGAAGTTAGAGAGCTGGGAATCTATGTCAGCAATGAACTATCCTTTGATCACCACATATCCATTTTTGTGAATCTTTTTCCATTGCATGGCTTACATCTTAGGTTAATGCATGCAGATCGAAGAATGTGGTTATTCTACTGTAATTGGTTCTGATTAGATTGATTATTTAGTACTTTTAATATGTACCTGCCCAAACACTTGTCTCTCTTCTTGGTGTCACACAGGCTGTTGAGAGGTGACTTCTAACTTGTATATAAGGCCTCACCTTATCTTATTTCATTAGATGTATTACACATTCCGAGGTCAAATGGTATTAACACCTGCACAAGAGAATTCAGTCTCTTTTGCAAAGCTAGCAGAACGTTCTGGATGGAGGCATAGATATGTACCTCAGAAAATACAACTTCTGTGGAACCATCTTCCTCTCCACATACTTCTTTCAATCTGTTCAAGCATAATCTGGATGAGTGGATGGGTAACTGGAAATTCACCCCTGATTTAGCACCGTATTGTCCCTCAGGGATAGGAAGAAACATGTAATTACTGGAACATGTACATGTACTTGTTACTTGTTTGGCCCTTCTTTGACATTAGTATTGCAAATTATAAGGGCTAGCAATTACCAATGGATTGCAAAGCTAGGCCTCTTAAGATCCTCACAAATAAATAGCATAGTAAGTAACTATGAATCTATGCTGCACAGGGATTAAAGAGAGTACCTTCTGGGGTAATCAGATAGCCCCAGATATAAAAGCACCAGCTTTCCAGGGTGGTGAGTAATGCCTCCGGCATCATCCACTCTGGTAAGTTGGTCAGGCAGTGACCTGTGAACATGCCACATTGATCTGCTCTATCACTAGGACAGAGAGGTTAGAGGAAGATGGCCAGCACTCTATAGTAAGCATTGTATGTATGGCTTTACACTGCAATGTTATGATTTAAGTTTTTTGCTGTCCTTGTTTTCTGTTGGCAGGAGCAAATTTTACTGACCCACTGTGTGTTTTATGTCTTAAATAACCTAAGGAGATTGACTTATTTATTTATTTATTTTATTTTATTTTATTCTTTGTTGTTAAGGTTAGTCTTACTAGGCTAGTAGCCTCTTTTCACAGGAGATTCAAGCAGTATTTGTACTACTATGGGAAATTTGGCCAGGGCATCAGGAAACTTCTCCTTCTCCTTTTGATAAGTGTTCTGGGATCTTTTACATCCACCTGAGTGACCACTAACTCAAGCAGATGGGACCTAGTTTAATGTCTCATCAGAAGGACAACACCCTTAGGAGTGCAGAATCCTCCCCCCTTCCCCATATTGCACTGCAGTGTCAGCAATCCAGACACCTGGAATGGGAATATAACCCACAATCTTCTGGTCTTCCTGCACCAAAGATGAGTAAGCTACCTGTTGTGCCACTGAAACTGCTGATAAATTGACCCACCCCTCCCGTAAAGTGATCTCATAGTTAGATATTTGGGAACCTATGTCAACATTGAACTATCCTTTAATTGCCTGTTCTAGGAGGCTTTGGCAAATTTTTCTTTGCGGCCTCAGCATAAGTTACTGGCCTTTTAGAGTTTTGTGATTAATCTGTGATTGTGGAGATATGATGCTTATAGAGAAGGGGCTGATGTGGGAGGTTTGTCTCCATGTTTCTTAAATATTTATATGTTTCACAGATTGTACTGTCACTTGCTGGAAAAAATGAAGAGTTGGTAAGCATAACACAGTTGCTGGACTAGCTTACAACACCTAATGTGAACAGACTGGCCACTGATGGGTGTGGGAGCAGACTGTTGTGCTATGTTACAACAATGATTCTGAACAGACTGGTCACTGATGGGTGTGAGAGCAGACTGTTGTACTATGTTACAACACCTAATGTGAACAGACTGGCCACTGATGGGTGTGAGAACAGACTGTTGTGTTATGTTACTACACCTAATGTGAACAGAGTGGCTACTGATGGGTGTGAGAGCAGACTGTTGTGCTATGTTACAACACCTAATGTGAACAGAGTGGCCACTGATAGGTGTGAGAGCAGACTGTTGTGCTGTGTTACAACACCTAATGTGAACAGACTCGCCACAGATAGGTGTGAGAGCAGACTGTTGTGCTATGTTATCAGGGGCTGAGAACTGGGCTAGTTGTAGTACTCAAGGGTTGAAGAAATACTAGTATGGTAGACTCTGAAGACTTATGGTTGGAGCATTTAGGGTGATATTTTGAAGATAGGTTAGATGATAGCCTTCTCTTGGTAGATGTCATTGGTAACATGTACAGCAGCTTAACACAATAGTAAGCCAAACTGCACAATAGTCCAGAATTAAAACTGAAGAAGTTTCATCTGAAATGGCAGCCAGCCCAGGTGGAGAAGTGCTGATGCCAAACAGAGACAGTCAGGAATCAATGTCCCTCTGCTTCTTCTTTCATCAGGATCAAAAGAGAGACACTAATCCAAAGCTGGCTGCTAAGAAGCAGGTTTTAGGTTTTCTCATGATCATTAGTCTCTAAGAAGGCTAGGAAATAAAATCCCTCTGTTCCTCTCTCACCAGGAGCAAATCAACAGCATTAATCCTTAGCTGATTCCTGAGGAGCTGTTTATAGGGTCTCCAGTGAGTGGTAATCTTGCCCCGGATGTGGCAGACTTTAAAAGTCAGATGAAAAATGATGGTTAATACTCAGTATATTTCTGTGAGCACCAAGTGGAAAGACATAAAAGAAAGTCTAAGTCAATGTCTAGCAGTCTAAGGCAAGGCCCTTCCTTGTTTGACCTTCTAGTGTTTGCTAGTCTTTGCAGACGAGATGAGAGTGAAAGGAGCTTCAAAGTCAAACTCATGGTAGGGGCAGACCACTCAAGAGACACTTTATTCCATATGTGCCTTTGTCCTGTTGGCACGGAAACAAAGTTTACTGCTGTTATTCTGCCTTATTAGTAAAAGACTGTCACTGCATATGGTTTGTGTGAGACAGTGTTATGGAAATGTTTCTCACATTTGATATACCTCCTTATTTGTGAAGACTGACTTTAGGTAATGGTCACTGTTACAGATGCAAAGGTTATCTCTTTCAGTTTGGCTTGGCATTCTGATACTCCTCCATGTAGAATGCCCTATAAACATGGTCGTCCTACCTGTTTATCAGGTGGAATATGCATTTTCTACTTTAAAGGTCTCTTCCTGTAGTGTACAGGTAAATCGACCAAATGCCAAAAAACAAACCAAGAAAACAGGAAAACCATGGTGAAGGCAGCAAGTGGAGGCAAATTTGATGCAAATAGAAGAAATGCAAATAAAACAAAATAGCGTAATGAAATTTATTTCTCCGCTTTCGTCAAAAGACTTCATCAGTCCTTGACCTACTTTGAGGATACATATTCTGGGAAGGAAGCAGCAATGTAGCACTGGGGCTTGCTAGATGCCATGTTTTGCCTAAAATTTCCACTTTTTTGACACGTGGAATAATTTCTCAGGATGGGATTACAACATACCCAGAATTATGTGAAATTCTGGCATAGCTGAATGAGTTGCTTTCTAGGTGTACATACAACTGACTTGTACTTGTGAATAAACATGTTTAGTTTCATAGCCAGGAAACAATATTATAGATCAATAGTGGAAATAGTTGATCTATGGAGATACAAGAGAGCCAGGACTACTAGGCACTAATGATATGGAAGGCAAGTCATAGCTCTCCTCTTGGGAGATATTGGATACTGTGACAATGATGCTACTATTTCTTAGTAGCTTAGGGTTTTTAGTCCAGTGATCTTCTTAGATAGAAACTGATGCAGTCTTTTCAGTTGCTTGATATATTTAGTGTGGCACATACCAGTGGGGGCACTGTACTCAATAATTGGCCTAATCAGTACTGAACATAATGGGATAATGGCCTCTTTAGATTATACTACCTTAGCAATTAGCTGTGCCAAGTAGAAGGATTTCCTGTCTATTGTCATTATATGATAATCAGAGAGGGAATTGTCAGACCATGTCCCATGCACTCTAACAACATTCAAAGTGGGGCATTGTCAGTGTGCATTATGTTGGGGACAGGTTGTCTATCAAACATGACAGTATTGCACTTTTTTGCATTTAATCTGAGCCCATTACTAGTATAACCAGATATTTACAAGTGTAGGTTCTTACTGAATGGTTTTGGCATCGGGGGGTGGGGGGAGGCATGACAATGACTCCCAGTTTGCAATCATCTGCAGATTTAGGCAGCCAAATGTGTTGGTCTATGGTCTAGAGATCAGGAAAGTAAATGCCAAACATAAGAGGTCTTAGCACTGAGCCATGTTGGACACCACCTGTCACTTTCATATGTTCCAATAACACACCTGCCACCTGCACTGTGACGGTTCTGTCTTTTAGCCAATTTGCTATTCATCATACCAACAGAGATCTATTTTTAAAGCATTAAGCTTACTGACTTTGCTTACATGGGGATGGTGTCTGATGCCTTGGCCAGGTTGAGATATGCGATGTGGACAGCATGACTGCTGACAGCCTGTGTCACCCTCTTGATGAAGTTAACCAAACTCATTAGACAGGACCTTCCCTTGATGAGGTCAGACTGTGAGTCTAATCTGATGAGACTTATGATATCATAGGTTATAAGGTCAGTTATAATACATTTCACAGTTTACAGATGAGACTCATTAAACTGATGGCCAATGACAGAAGTGCTTGTTGCTCACAGGCCATGTTTTTTCATGAGAGAAAGGCTTCCACCTTAAACACTTGCATCTGACACAAACAGAATTGTTAATGTTAGGGAAGAGACATTACCTGTGAGTATAAGGCAGTAAATACATAGCCTTACGATAACAAATACTATGAGGCTGGTGATAGCAGAGAAACAAGTAGGATGAACTTCCATTTTAGTCCACAGTTTTGAAAAATTGGCCATAGGTGTGAGTGTGCATGTGAGTGTGTGATGTGGAAGAATTACTGCAGCAGGGCTAGCCATCCGTCAGTGTAAACCTTGGCTCTAGGTGATTGTTACTACTGAAGTGACATCCTGATCTCATTGTGCAGAAACAGGAAAAGGGGTTTTGGATGGATGGATGGATGGATGGGTACATTTGAAAAAAATAATTGCTGGCAATTGCAAATGAACTATAGGCAGACTATAGGTGCTATGGATTTGACTATAAAGTATGATTAATGTAGAGTAACTGCATAGACACTGCTTGAGAGACACATCAATGAACCCAGTGTGTAGTGTGGCAGCTGACGGTGCTAATAAGTAACACTACTAACACAGCTGAAGCTCAACTGGACCCACGGTAAAGCATGTGTGGGAGGTAACTGCAAGTTGAATGTGGGACATGTCCCCAAGCTTGGGCCATGATACAGTCTGCTTGACATGTCCCCAAGCTTGGACCATGATACAGTCTGCTTGACATGTCCCCAAGCTTGGACCATGATACAGTCTGCTTTAGAGTTTCAGTGGGTTGGGGTTCAATCATTGTTTTTCAATGAGCTGCAGTTTGATATATACGTGTGTGTGTGTGCGGGTGTGTGTGTGTGTGTGTGTGTGTGTGTGTGTGTGTGTGTGTCTGTGTGTGTGTGTGTGTGTGTGTGTGTGTGTGTGTGTGTGTGTGTGTGTGTGTGTGTGTGTGTGTGTGTGTGTGTGTGTGTGTGTGCGGGTGTGTGTGTGTGTGTGTGTGTGTGTGTGTGTATATATATATATATATATATATATATATATATATATATATATATATATATATATACATATATATTATATATATATATTAATACATTACTTGAACACATATTTGTCATATAATGGGATATATATATATATATATATATATATATATATATATATATATATATATAAACGTGGATAAATTTGGGGAAAATGTTTTAAAAACTTGAAAAAAGAAATAAAAGTAATGGGAGAAGATGCCCACCTGCATTTGGAGTACATCCAAATTTGTGTTTTACAGAGACCTGGTTTAATTGCCCACAGACTACCCCTCAGTAACTGGGTTGTGTGTTTTTACTACTGATTTAGCTCCAATGCAAATAGTGGTGGCATCTGCATTTATTATGGACCACGTTACCTAGAGACAAATGCCAAGACACCCTCAGGTTAAGCTTATTGAGATTCAAATCATACTAAATATGATTAACTATCAAATCATTGTGGGCTATAGAACTCCTTCCATGTCTCCTGAGATCACACAACATTCCTAAATACTCTTGATGTACTCCCCATAAGTAGGAATTCTGTTATTGTAAGTGATGTTAATTACCCAATTATTAACTGGGGGACCTATACCACCAATTTAAGATATGCAGAAACATTCTTAGATTCTAGAAAAAAGAACTCCCTGGACCAGTTTGTAAATGAATCCAGTAGAGAACAGACTATACTTGATCAAATCAAACTTAGCTTCTATATGTACCATCCCCATGGTATCCCCTTCATTGGTCAAATTAAACCACAAGATAATAACCTTCTCTATCAAGACCTCCAAACTAATGGAGGCAAATATCACAGAAGTCAAGGACATTAAATGTATAAAGCTATCAAGATTCTATGATGAAGTCTCCAAATTAGATTATAATATTATTACCCAGAATGTCAATGATGCTAAGAGTCATGCAGAAAATGTTACTTGCACCTGGACAAATATATCATACTGGCAGTTCTTACCACATCCAAACGAATGGGAGGTATAAAATTAAACCTGCATGGTGGTCTTCTAGTATAAATAAACTATGTGATAAGAAAACTGTATAGCAGAACAAACAACCCCTAAACTAAGGAAAACATCAAACAGCTAGATAAGTAGCTACAAATTGGCATAAGATGTAAGAAAATGATAGCATGCTATGAATTCAATCTAGCCATAGAAGCCAAAGACAACCACAAATCCTTCTTTAGTCATGTCAGGAAAATTAGAAATAACATGCAGCATTGCTCCGAGCTTATTCACAATGATACCAGCTACTCAGATTCAATAACTATTGGTAACATACTAGCTAATAAATTTAGTGCCAACTTCACCCCTGAAACATCTATTCCAAACCCACCTATCCATGATGGAATTATGTCACCAATCATTCCAAGAAAACATGTAATGAAGGTACTCTCCAAAATGAAGCCTACCTCATCCGTGGGGCCTGCCAACATATCTGGTTGCCTAATTAATAGCCCTAAACAAGCACTGGTATCTCATTTCTCATACTCTTCAATCTGAGCCTATCTACTGGCTTTGTCCCACAGGAGCAGAACACAGCTACTCTAATGCCACTCCAGAAGGGTGGCCTTACCACAGTCTCCAGGAATTATAGTCCCATCACCCTAACAAGTCTTATATGCAAGGCTATGAATTGTATCACAATGGACGTAATTAACTATGATATCAAAAATCTTATTAGACTCAATCCCCAGTAATTTTTGTCATGGGTAGATCCTGTCTAATAAGTCTTTAAACTTCTTTGAAAAGGTTTCTCAGGCTGTTGACTTTGGACAAACTATTTGCACAGAGTATCCTGATCTCACCAAGGCATTCAAGATCATACCACATGAAAAATATAATAAATATATGGAATGGAATCTAATTTGACCTGTATGTGGTTAGGTGGACAGCCAACTGGCTTAGAGATGGGACTCACTGTGAGAGTGGGGGAAGCATCCTCTGAGGAGATAAAAGTCACCAGTGGAGTCTCATAGGGATCAGTTCTAGGACCTCTGTTGTTTGGCATCTGCTTCTCTGCTCTCCAATTATCACATGAGGGTATTTGGCTAACAAAGAGTGAAAATGATTGTCAGCTAGTTATTATTATTTTTTAATTTATTTAACATCTGTTGGCCGGGAAAGTCCAACTAGGACCGAGCTTATTTTCAGCCGAGGCCTGGGGAAAATGCTCCATACACGTCTTTGGAATGTGGGAGGAAACCGGAGTACCAGGAGGAAACCCACGCAAATGCAGGGAGGACATGCAGACTTCACACAGAAGGCACCCTGCAGAGGATTGAGCCAGATAGCCTCTTGTTGTAGGTGACAACTTTAACCGCTGCATCACTGCGCCACCCTATCCACCTATGATATACAGGTCTAAGTCCCCCAATGACATACAAGCACTCAAGCAACAGCTTGCGCTTGTCATTACCTGTTGCATTAAAAATGGATTCAAGCTCAAAGCCAAAAAAGTGCAACATTGTAGCATTTGGTACACAGTCCCTGGCTCCTACTTACAGCATAGATAACACACCAATTCAAAATGATAATGTTATGAGAGACCTGGTTATATAGGTGGACGCTCCCTTACAGTTGACCATCATGTTGCAAAAGTAGTTAGAACATCCTTTTACCTTGCACAGCTCATAGCTAAAAGTATATCTTACAGATCTAAAGAAGTCTTTATCTCCTTGTTTTCCATTGTGATTAGACCCAGCATTGAGTACAATGCCCCCTTTGGGATGTTCTTTACTAAGCATATCAAGCAATTGGAGAGGCCCCAAAGGTTTGTAACTAAAAAGATCAGGGACATAAAATACTTTAATTCACAAGAACGACTGATATCTTTATCCCTGTAATTGTTAGCAGTGACTTATGCCTTGCTTATAGTGCTAAAGGATCCAGTAATCAAAGAATTATTGTATCTCAGTAAGTCAAACAGCACAGCTAACACTAGTGCCAGACACTAATATTTACTCCAAAAAATAAATAAAACTAAATACTAAGGAAGAGAGAGAGAGAGATTTGTCATGCACAGCCCCCTCTTCAGAGCAAACTCCTTCTCAAAATTAAACAGTATGACACACTTTCTACCTTTAAAGGACAGGCAAGGCCTAAGTGTCTGTAGTGGTAAGCAGAAATGGCCTTGCAGCTTGACAACCTTGTAACTCCTACGATCTTATGAAATAGGAAAAGGCAAAAAAAAAAATAATAATAAAAAATTACAGCAATGTTGTTTTAAAACATGTGATGGTACATAAGTAATAAAAATGTTTGTAAACCTCTTATTATCATCCAGGAAATGTTGGTTGCCTATTTAAGCAGCATCTCTGGGAGATGAGATGTGCTCGCTGACACCATAATGAAGTCCAGATGTTCAGAATGTATGACCTCACCAACAACTTTAACCAACTTAAACTATAACAATATATCTGTAAATCCCATTTTAACTTTGTGGGTAGCAGTATAACTTCCATAATTACATAGCATTGGTGGGAAACAGCTGTATTTGTAAAATAATGTAATGCTTGCCCTGCCTTTGACTAATGTGCCTTTATGCTTGAATAACTTTCTGGTTGTGTGACATCATAAGACAGAGCCTTTGATTTTTCATCCTAGATTTAGAAAACAAGAAAGGGTAAGACCACCGGAAATATGTGTGGAGAAGAACTAAAAAAAGGAATAAAAGCAAATGTTATTTTTGATTGTTTTTATTTTGGTTAGTGGCTCCACAAAATGACAGCTTGCATAAGCCATATATTTGGGCAAATTAGTGATATGTTTGTAGAAAGTATTGCAGGATGTCATCTCACCACCCCAGCTCACATTACTAACACCGACAGCACACACACACACACACACACACACACACACACACACACACACACACACACACTGAATGAAAGAAGATGCCACTTTCTCTGATCATTTTGCCATTTTGCAAGCATTGTGAAGATTTGTTAGTTAGATACAGTAGTAGACTGCTCAACAAAAAGGCCAATCACTAAACTTAAGAATTTAAAAATAAGTTGCTAAGTGCTGCATGAAATATCATATATTTTATTTATTTATAGTATTTATCACTTGTTAACCAATTAAGTCTATAACACACACACACACACACACACACACACACACACACACACACACACACACACACACACACTTAGACAAGTGCACGCACATCCATGGATGGTTGCAGTCACTTTAGTCGTAAAGCAGTTTTGTTGTAATTGAGATTATCATCTGCTTTAATCAATGAATTCTCATTTTGTTGGCCTGTATTATTGTCTGGTAGCAGTATTTAAACTGAGAAGATGTAAGAGATATCACTGATGCTAGGTGCTATAGTGAATGGTGTGTGTGTGTGTGTGTGTGTGTGTATGTGTGTATGTGTGTGTGTGTGTGTGTGTGTGTGTGTGTGTGTGTGTGTGTGTGTGTGTGTGTGTGTGCTTGTGTGTCTGAGTGTCTGTGTGAAGTTGTGTTGATATTCAAGTATTTGGTTGCAGGTGAGTGTGCAGATGTCTTCTTGTGTGCTACATATGTTAGTGTGAGATTGCCAGACAGTAGGATTAACGAAGTTTCTTCTTCCATTGTTGTGTGATCCCAGGGTTACTATAAATAATTTAACAGGGCACTCACCTTAGTGCAAAAAATGCACGTATTTCAGAGTTCATCATGATACTGACATAACACCTTCAATAAAAGATCAATTTTGAAGGACTGACTATACAATGTGCATGTTCCAAGACAAAACCTTTGAGCATGGAAATACAAAAGAAGCACCCCTGTACTCTTCAATATCAATGGCCTCCTGTAACTTATAACTCTTGAGATCACACAATACTGGGGAAAGGGCATATGGCCCAAACAGTGTATTACATGACCTCACACTTCTGTCAGTCAGCTTTCCTGTCAAACAAACTGTAGAGGCAGGAAATCTGCTGACAGAAAGAACAGTTGACCAACATCTATCCATCTATCTATCCATCGATCTATCTATCTATCCATCGATCTATCTATCCATCGATCTATCTATCTATCCATGGATCTATCTAGCTATTCATCGATCTGTCTATCCATCGATCTATCTATCTATCCATCCATCTATCTATCTATCCATCCATCTATCTATCTATCTATCTATCTATCTATCTATCTATCTATCTATCTATCTATCTATCTATCTCTCTCTCTATCTATCTGTCTATTTGTGTGTGTATAATATATTAAAATATATATACATATATTAACACATTTGCTTGTATTCCAACTATATGACTTCATTTCTTTGTCCTCAGAACAGCACATTCCAAGAATTAGCGAGGTCTAATAAGTAAACACATGTACATACACTCCAACATGTATATGTATATGTGTGAGTGTGGTGCACTGTATTTCATCAAGTGTTTGTTGCTCAAGTCAGAGAATATTGAGGAGAAAACAATGAACCACAAATCATCAATCCCAAGGGCAAGGTAAATGGCCCTGTTCCCTGCTGGAACCATGCTAAAGCCCATTTGGGAACTGTGGGGTATTTTCTGATTCAATTTTTTTTTGTTTGAAATTTTGCTTTTCGAACAATAAACATTTGGTATTTAGGAACCTAAACATATATATATGTAATTGTATAAGGACTGGTCAACAACATAAACATTGACCAGTTAAACAACAAAAAAGTTAAGCAGCCTCACTTGTCACTTACAGCATAACACAACCAAGGAGTAATAATAAAATCTACACAAAACGTGCAGCTAACACTAAACAAAATAAACAAACCCCCTCGGGTTGGGAGGGTGGCCTAATGGTTAAGGTGTTTGCCTTCCAAACACAAGGTGCAGCATTTGAGTCTCACAAAAGATAATTGGCTAGGCTTACAATGGCTCGCAAGAGCAGTTAGCTTAGTTCTAGCCTATGTACCTAGCACAGACAAAAAAAAAAAACTAATGACAATTTTTGCAGGGGGTAATACCCCTGCACCCCCACCCCTTC
This sequence comes from Protopterus annectens, assembly GCF_019279795.1. Taxonomy (NCBI): domain Eukaryota; kingdom Metazoa; phylum Chordata; order Ceratodontiformes; family Protopteridae; genus Protopterus; species Protopterus annectens. Next base: position 414,149,953 of record NC_056740.1, on the reverse strand, counting down.
CCCTTTATATATACCAACTTCAAGATCTCAGAACAAGAAGGAAAGGGAATATTTTCACTTGATTCTGTAGCGTCATGTTGCACATATGTACCCTATATACAAATCCCCTCCGTCACTGCATTCATTCAACCAATACCTCTGAAAACATATTCAAATGCATTACCAGCATTCAAACCCTACTGACATTAGCAACATTCAATAAAATCAAACAAATGTTGATAATGACAGATGTAAATAAATACCACTAATAATTCAGCTACCCACACATCACACCCTAATAACACCTGCCTGTAGCAACGTCACCCTGCAAACACAACACATTCAACCAACCCACACTCATACAAATAAGTATTTAAACAAATGTGGTGTTCTAACTACATAACCTACACACAAGTCAAGCAAATTAGTAGTTGTTAAGCAACATGCATTCATGCATCTCAAATATATATATATATATATATATATATATATATATATATATATATATATAGTAGAGAATTTTGTAACAGCCCATAATTTCAAGGGGCAGCTAATATAGTAAGAGGTAGGTAATTGACTTCCTCTTTTTGTGTCCCAGTGGTTGAATATCATAGTCTCTATGTAGAACACGCTACCACAGATGGAAGGGAACAGTCCTAAAAATATAGTCAGCAGTATTCTTCCTTCTACATAATATTCTGATATCAGAGATAGTTTATATAACTAGCAGGGGGTGTTGGGGGTGTATTCTGTCACACAGGGTAGAAGGGAGCTTGCCCCCAACAGACACTTTTTAAATGAAACTCTCCTGCCTGTTAACCAAGGCAGTCAGGTAACCATTTGAAATGCTGGTCACCCGCTAGAGTGAGTCTGCAAATGTAGAGACTGAATGCTGAAAGATCGGACTTGTGCATAGTAAGTAAGAGATTCCATTTCTTGGAATATTCCCTTTTCTTCCAGGTATGGTGATCTTGGAGTTGGTATATATAAGTTTGGGGGGTATGGGGGCTTGCCCCCCACACACATGGGGGGATGCAGGGAGGCTTTACCTCCCCTGCAAAAAGAAGTTTTAAGAAAAAGAGTGATTTTTTTTGAGATTCGTTTTTCTTTTGTGTTTTTGGTCTTTTTTTTTTTTTTTCGGCTTTTCAGGACTCAGCCTTTCGATGATGACATTTCAGTAAGGAGCCGGGCAGTCAAGGTGTTGTTCTCCTGGCAAGCTGTTGTTTAATGAATTATAGAAATATTTACAGAATTAACAAGCTTGCGGGTGGTAATCAAATCATTTAGTGTAGCCACTCAATCAGCATGCATTGAGGATAGGAAGAAATTGACGTATTCAGTGAAAACCAGATAAAAAATGAAAAGAAAATTTCTTGAAGAGTAAACATTCTGTTGCATGCACTGCCAAAGCATTTGTTCTATCCTTTTTTCTAATGGCTAAAACATGCTCATATATTCTTTTATGTAAAGCTCTAATAGTTTTTCCAACATAAAATTTGTCACATGTATTACAGGTAGCACAGTATACAACATTGGTGGTGTTACAGGTGTAATAATCCTTAGCCCTTCAAGAAATTGTCTTTCTTTGTATTAGAACGGGTTAATTCTGATCCTTTTACAGGTGACTATAGGACTTTATTTGAATGTAAAGAAAGTTTGTGGCAAATAGCTTTGGTTGCTGACGAAACTCCAGGCCTCAGTGGCACTATTAACATTAAACGTTTCTTAACAATAGCTATTAATAGGTAGTTCATTACTTTGACTAACTATTATTTTAGTGTACAATAACTGTCTTATTTTATTACTTAATACTGTATGTATTATAATACACCATATTAGATTATTGTATTTAAATTGGTTATTTTATTTATTTATTTTTTATTTTTGCAAGTGGTTAGATTTATTTAAGAATGTCATGTGATTTAATTGACAACAGTTTATAAATGCATTTTGAACTGGAAAACTGTTTGCTCTGAAGACGCTCATGTTGATTAAAGTGAGTGAAAGCGCTTAACTATTAACTCAGTTGCGGTCCTGTGTTTGGATTTATTGCTTCCACTGGTGTTCATTCATTTTTTATCTGGTTTTGAGTTTGTTTTATTTCTATTTTGTCTTGGTATTCAGTGAAAACTCATGCAGACATGGGAAGAACATGCAAACTTCATATAACATTCTATATAGAACTTTTTGACAGTTGTGTTACCATCATTAATCATCATCCTTTTACCATCTGGATCAATGGGGTGCAGAATGACCTTATTTTCTGGTGAGCTATCTCAGAACTGATCTGTTTCTTTCTGACTCCAAACCTCTTCCATTATAGGGACTACTTACTGTTAAAAAAATATATATGAGAGGAAATAGAGTCATAGACTGAGTTCAAGGTGTAAGAAGACAACAGCAGCAAAAGAATTCTGAACAACCCTTTTTGGTTCTCAAAGTTTTCGGATTGGTTAACCCTCTGAACTCAGGTTATGAGAATCACAAGCCTTTAAGATAAGCTGCCACTGAATGTAGCCTTTGCTGGGGTCATACTCTAGGCCTTGAGTATAATTAACATTTGCAGAGTTCTTCGTGTAGTAAGCAGCACTCTAATTCCCTACATGCCTGGAGTAAATATTAGCAGGAAGAAGTTTTTGTGCCCCTTTTCTGCTATCCTATAGCGAGGAGTTTGCTAGATAAAAATAACAATCATTGTTAGTGTGGCCTTATATGATTAAATGTCAAATCTTAATTTTTCTGTATGTGATTTTCCTACAAGGAAACAGATTAGAAATCAGTGCACAAAAGCACTCTGAACAGTTGCCAACACTCGCTATTAATGTAATAAAAATATAACAATGCCTGTATACCTTCTGTCAGTCTGCATATTGCTACTTTTCATCCAAGGCATGTTAAAAGCAATTCTTCTCTGATTAAGTTAGTCATTTATAATCAAGCCAAATGAAGCAATGAAGAGTAACCTGCAGTTGTTTTAATGTTTTTAAATATCTGTGGGTGCTTAACCGCGAAACCCTTGCTAATGATACCAACTGCAATTGTTCTGTGCTTTAATGGCTAATGGTCTGACCCCATCATTCTACAGAAGGCCCTGGATACATGGCCTTGCATTTCTCAGTTTTGAACTATTTAACAAGCTGTTCGGTATTCTCTAGCACATTTAGGCTTAAAATTCTTGTTAGATATTAAAAAGGCATCAACAACTAACTTAACATCATTTTTGACTGCCAGTTTATTTATTTACGTATACTTTAGAAGCTGCTGAATAGTATGGAGCAAGATGACCAAATGTGTGCGGCCTGTAAACATTGCTCGCAATTTCACCCAATTTCACAGAACATCCCTGAGTTTTCTCCATATTTCTGCTCTGACCTTCATAAAATGTTTGACTTTTCATATAAATCATTGAGGAATGCAGTCGGTGTCAGTAATAATGACAGACATTGGGGTTTCATACTTGTTATGTTTCACAAAAGACATATTGATTTACACTCCATTGTTCCATCAGTTTTCTAAGCGAATTAAAGCTAAATAAATTCCCTGATTTTGGGCATTTGTCCCCCATTATTTTTAGGTTTGTCCCTGATTCTTTAGTAAAGACATTAAGAGCTCTGTTTGTAAATATGAATCTGTGGATTTTCCCAGTAGCATGTACCTAGTCAAATCCAACCTTTCTGTCCCATCTCCAGAGAAGTTTCATCTGTAGTCAAGTAACAAGAGTCATAAAGAGCTAATCTTCAGTATCATGATAATGATTTTAACACAAAGAGAGAGAACTACTTCTGTTAAATCAAGTAAATGTACCTCCAGTGATTAGCCAGACACCACGTTTCCTAACAAAGTCATGTAGCAAATATCCACAAGACCTCTTTGTGACATAAAGTGTATTTTAGTATAATATGCACATGGAACCTGATAGCTATATTGTACACAATATTAAACCTTAGAGGTCAAAGGGAAATGGGAGATAAAGCAAAAAGATTACTAATACATGATCCTGAACTGGAAAAACTATTAGGACATGATAATGCTTCATTTTGGGAGGGGATTTAGGTGATGGGGAAGAAACCATGGAACTGCAAGATAAATCATCTAGACATACATCATGCTAGAAAATGCATAACAGTTTTCTGGACACTCAGTCCATTATTTTATGGCACTACCTATTAAGCTGAAACATTGAGGCTAGGGATGAAAGAGTCCAACGGTGCATTCCTAGACTCAGGGAAAGCATATGAAGCAGTGCCAAGAAAGCTGATTGGACAGTCCTGTGATGGTCTGAAGTTCCAGAATCATTTGTAGAATTAGTGCAGGCCCTGTGCAAGGACTGACTGACACATCCCTAAACAGTGTTTAGACTCACAGAGGTCTTGCCACTGGGACTGAGTGTGTATCAGGGTTCAGTTCTGAGCCAGTTCCTTTCATACTTGTGATGGACTTCATCAGCAAGCAGATTGGAAGGGACAGATCAAGAAAGCTACAGTATTCAGATGATGTAGCATTACAAGCAGAAACTGAACAGGACCTTCAGCAACTGATAGGGAAATGGTAGGCAAAACTGAAAGCATATGAGATGATACAGAGTACAGACAATATGGCTGCCATGGCAGCAAATGTGGGAACTCAGAAGAAGCTGAAAATTGAGACAGGAGGGAAAATGGTTGAACATGTTAACAGCTTCAAGTATCTGGAAGTGTGGTTGAGGAGAAGCCATGTCTGAATGAGGAGGTCAAAGCTAGAATCAAAAATGTTGAAAGAAACTGACACAAAGTGTCAAGAGATAGTGCGGCACAGAAAAATGTCAAAGAATCTAAAAAGAAAAGTGTATAAAACAGTGGTTAAACTAATACTTCTGTATGGTACAGAAACCTGGGCAATGAAGGCAGAGTTATTGAGACAGCTTCAGATGATGTTGATGGAGTACATAAGATAGGCAGTAGGAGACACACTGTGGGACAGACAAAAAAATGAGGACATCACAGTGGAAGCCAAAGTAGCTTCAGTTGCAGGAAAGGTCAAAGAGAACAGATTATACTGGTTTGATTTTGGAGTTTGCACAGAGCAGCAGATAGCCACATGATAGGAAGCATTTTCAGGACAATGATTAGAGCTGTATACTTGTGACTGACACCAAAGAAACCTTGATATTATTGTTTTAATGTCAAATAAGTTAATTTTTATAAAACTGAGACCCACCAGCTTGTTTATTAATTAATTATTTATCATGGTAATATAGTGATCTCAGAATCATGGATTTTAGATATTGCCTGTATGCAAGGCACAAAATTACAAATATTGCAGATTACAAGTGTATAGATGTAACAGTGCAGATAATATAGAACAGATGGCATAAAATAAATAAGAAGGCAGTGTTGCTAACAATAGTATTAGCTATTTTAACATTGACAAATTAAGGCAGACTATATAGTACAAAAGTATTCTCATGTTTTAATGTCAGATAGCTACACTTTGGTGTAAAAACAAGCTATGTGATTTCTGCTTGTGGTTAGTACCCCTAAAGCAGTTTGTGATGGAATGGTGCTATTGGTTTATGGGGTAATTGATAGGTTTAAGGGGAAGAATGGGTGGAGAGAGGTGGTGAGGTCTTATTTAGGTATCATTTAAGCATCAGCATTTGTGTTTCTCTATTGTAAAAGTTTAGGATGGAATGTTTTATGGTTCTACTTGGAGAAAGTGTAAAATATTATTAGAGTTAAAGCTTCAACGACCAATGCAATTATTTGTCTGTATCCATATGCTGCTATTTATCAGTGACATGATGCACATTTATATACATATTTTTTCACATGGTAATCTGAATTAGGAGTAAAAAAACCTGCATTTCAAACACTGAAGCGAGTGAATAAAATGTAGTTTACTGTGGCGAATGTAAACTTGTTTGAACAATAGGGCATCAGTGGTGGGACACAGTGAAGTAGGCACCTATAAGGAACAAAGGAACCTTGTGCTTTCATTTATGCCTTAAATTAAACATGGGGTTAAATTATTCAAAGCCTTAAAGGGCAGCAATGCCATGACTTGATCATTCAAGAAAGAGAATGGTAGACTGACCTTTCGAACAAATAGCTGTCTAAACTTATACTCTGTACTTTTAAGTTCCACTGATCTGGTTCTACAGCTTCACAGGACAACATTCTATGTCCAAATCAGCCTATTCATATGCATTTCTGTATATTTAAATGATATTCTTCAATCAGGCTATCTGGAGGACAGCAAAAATTAGTTTAGCAACTAAAACATTATATAAGATATACAGCGTCATAAATTCATCATCACTTGCATGTCTTCATTCAGATGTTACATATAACTGACTGTTTATCCAGACATCAGTACTATTATAAAACGTTTGAGAAGTTTAACTTGATTACCTAAATTTCCTTCTCAGTTATTGTAAGTACCTAGTTATTTTCTCCCTGACAATGAGCCATTAATTTTCAGTTTTGCTTTGCATATAAAGTTTCAGTTTAGCTTTCCTTATAAAATTAGGATTAGGTCTGAAACCTGTTAAATGGTGTGGCATTGTGTGGAATTAATCTTGGAGCAGCTAGCTTGTGCATGGAATAGCACTAACATATCGTAGCACTATATAACATGTGACCCTTAACCCCAGAAAGGACCACAGGAAACCGCTGTTAAAACCCGATCCTTAATCATAGACACCCCACTGTATTACAAGAGTAGACAACATGGATATGCAATTTCCAAATGTCTCTTTGTCCAGCTTGGTAGATGTGGGTATCCTAAAGAAATGTAGCAATCATCTCATGTTCTCAGACTACCAGTTAACTCATTCACTTCAATGGAGCTCAGGAAGTTTGCACTGTAACTTCCAATGGGCGGAGCCTAAGCCTTTTGACAGAATCAAATTATGTCCTCACATTTCAATCAAATGTATATATCTCTGGAACCATAGGGGTTATGAAAGAAGTATAAACGGCAAACCCTTCAGCATAAACTAATTTTGTAGTGGTAGTATTCTTTGGGTTCTAGGTCTTTAACCGAAGTTTATAAGTCACAGTAAACACAGTAACTATTACATTTGTAATATTTTGTAAACAACTTATAATAGCTCAGTAACCACTCAGGTTACACACTTACTGTCAGCAGCATTTTATTAATCTAGCTGAGACGTTTCATATGAGGCTAAGGAGTTCTGCCTGTGTTACTTTGTTGTTTAGATATTTAGAAAAAAGTTACAATTATATTTATGTAAATTGATATCATAAAAACAACAGTTAATATCTATTTACCTGCACTAGATAGAGGTCAAATATTAATGCAGTTGAGTTTGCCATTGTGTAAGCTTTAAGGTGAAATATTTTAAAACCTTGTACATAGCATGGTTTTGGAATTATTGATACAAATACGAACAAGCAATATTTGACGCCTAGAGGTGTCAGTAGGAGTTAACTGCAGATGCACCTGGAGGCATCACTCGGATGTAAGGAATTAATCATTAAAATAAAATAGCACTGTATGTGACAGATGTAAATACAGAACTTTCCTGACTTCCCTGGAGGCAAAAATCTCACATACAAAAGAGGCTGTCAGGAATACCCACACTACATCCCTCACACACACACTGATCACTATACACACACACATTGCATCATGCTGAGGTGCTTAAAAAAACTTCCCAAATCACAAAGATCTCCAAAGCCACCTAATGGCAACACTGTTCCTCAGCAGTCACTAAAGCACACACCAAAAGCAACACCAACCGTCTAATATAAGCCTACACTCAATGGTTACCCAAGAACAAAGCCCATAAGGCAAGCATATACTTTACCTAATACTTTTATCATGGAGGGACTCCATTGTGTGATGCACAGATGCCCCACCCACCAAGTTAAACAAGGAGAAGATAACAGTTAGTTTCCTATCTGAAACCTATCATGAAGGGACTCCATTGTGTGATGCACAGATGCCCCGCCCACCAAGTTAAACAAGGAGAAGATAACAGTTAGTTGCCTATCTGGAGCCAGAATCCACAATATCATGTGTGCACTCATGTCACTACATCCCAGGGACCAATATGCTTCTATCATAGTCCATGTGGGTGTAAATGACCTGAGACATACCTCGCTGGACTATATGAAAAGAGACACAATAGATCTCTTGGAATATGAGACATAGATAGATATGAGCCTTGCACTGAGCAACATTCTACCTTCACCAAGGATGATGCCATAGTAGGAACACAAAATGACTGATTTTAATAATTGACTTGGTTTCTGGTGTCACTCAAGGGGATCCAATGTCTGTTGGCACTGGAGAACATGGTCAACAGACCACATTGCTTTACCAGTGATGGGCTGTACCTGGATGGGCTGGACTCCCCTAGGCTTTTGGATATTGGCTAAAGCTTTATCCACCCCCTTAGATCCTTTTTAGGCAATGCCAAAAAGACACAATTACCAACATAGTAAAACGTCTTCACGCATCCTTAAAGTGTTACTGCTCAATGCTAGGGGCTTAAACAAAAAACTCTACTCTCTTCAAGCCCTCCTCACTTTGGAAAATGTAGACATCTGTGCCACAACCAAGACTTGGTTTTAAGCCATAGAAAGTACTCCAGAAGTGCAAGGCTACAGTGCCTTCCACATGCTTACATCAACAGTAGTACAGACTCGGGCAAAGGTGGAGTCTCAATTTACATTAGCAACAAACATACCTCCATGATGGTTAAACAGGATGATACCATGGAGCTCATCCACTTGCAAGTCACCATAGATAAGGTCCCTTCCCATATCATGGCTAGCTACAAGTCACCATTTATACCCCTAGAGTTTCACAACTCTTACCTAAACCTACTGGAGTAGATCATCATCCAACCAAACATCCTATTCATGGGTGAATTTAACTATCTATCTATATATGGACTGGGAAATTTACACTGCTTCAAACTCACAGGCACAATGCTTCCTGGACTTTATTACCACAAACACCCTGGAAAAAACAGGTTAAGCTCCAACCAGAGGATCATACATACTGACTGGATCTGGTACTCACCAACATGCGAGAGTGCTGCCCCCCCCCCCCCCCCCGTGTCACATCCTCACTAATGAGGTTGTATCACAAAGCTGCCTCCTTTGAAGTAAAAATTAACCAAGAAAACACAGTCAAACTACATCCTATTAAGTTAGTTTTTCAAAATTCAAGGCTTCCCCTAACCCTGAGATCACAGCTACATATGTAGAATTATTCATTGAATCCCTATACAAACACATGAAGGGCTGCATAGGGGCTGCTGTACCATCCAGTCAAGAAGCAAATACTAAAGATAAACACCACTGGTGGAATCCTCATCTAAACAGGATATATAATAAAAGAAGAAACCTCAGCCAAAATCAAGAAGAGCAACTCCCTTAAAGAGAAGTGCTCTCTTATACTACTAATCAAGAAGTTAAGAGAACTAATTAAGTCCAGCAAGAAAACTATGAGGTCAGGAGAGCCTTGCAGGCTAAGGACAATCGCAAGGCCTTCTTCAGCTATTCTGAAACTTTAAAAGTAACACACAGCAGTGTGCTTAACTGGTGGTGAAAATTACTACCTTCACTGATCAGGATGACATAGAAAATCTACTGGCTGATAAGTTCAGCTCAAAATTCACCCCCTTCAACCCCCAAGCTCCACCAAATGAAATCCCTATCACGTGCTACTGCCTACTTTTAATAGGGACCAGCTGCTGGTAGCACTCTCTAAAGCCAAGAACACTACCTTTATGGGTCATGACAACATCCCTGGTTGCCTCCTGAATAGTCTAAAACATGACCTATCAGGACCACTTGAGGCACTCTTCAACTACAACCTTGAAACAGGCTACATTCCAAGTGAATGGAAGACTAAAACAGTCATTCCCCATTCACAAGAGCAAGCCATCAACTGTTCCAGAGAACCACAGACCCATCTGTCTGATAAAACTAATATGCAAAGCCACTGAAAGAATTATCATGGAAATGTTAAAGGACAATGGTAACCTACTGACACTGGACCTATCCCAATTTGTCTTAACCTAGCAGAATTCTTTGAAAGAGTCACCAAGGCAATGAATGAGTTTAAAACAGTGAATACTGAGCATCTTTAGCTAACCAAAGCATTCAGTACAATACCCCACTCAGGCATTGTTGAGAAGATCTCTGAGCTAGGCATAAATCCCTACATGACTCACTGGATTGCTGGATGGCTCACAGACAAGACCCAGGAAGTCAGGACTGGTGAGAACACATTCACCAAGAGAACAGTCACCAACATGCTGGGCCTGGTCCTGTTTGGCATTTACTTCTTGGAAATCAAAGCTAATGTTCAAGGTCACTGGCTCATCAAGTTTGCAGATGACTGTAAACTAGGAGCTGTTACAGAGTTTCCCCAAAAGATACCAACATCTTGCAAGAGGGTTTAACACAGTCAAATGACTGGTGCCAAAGTCATGGCCTAAAATTCAATGCCAAAAAATGCGTTATAATGTCCTTTGGCCAACTGTCCGGCCAAGTTACCCCTATGAGTCAAGGGTTCATATTACGTAATTGAACTTTTACAAGTTTGAACGCCATACATACATACATATACATGCATGCATACATGTGCATACATACACATACATACATATACATAAATACATAATACATACGTACGTGAATATACATGCGTACATACAAGTATTTCAAGCACGGACATTAATTCCCCTCTAGCCTGCCAATATACTAAAGCAGTTTTTCCCATAATAAGTGTCGAGGCTGTTCTTAAAAATGTCTAAACTAGTGCTTGCTTTAATGTAACTTGGTAGTCTGTTCCATGCATCAGCTGCTCACTCATAAAACCATTAGTACACTTCTCATTCCAGTATAATCTTCTATAGAGAATATCTGGTGAATCTGTATTACATTTTGAAAACCCCAAACATTCCCAGATATAGTTGTCTCTGACTGCCCTGTATACCTGAATAAGACCTCCTCTTAAATATCTAAACGAGACATTGTACAAGTTCAGATATCTTAGTATTTCATAATAACTTAAATGTTCACATCCATGGATGCTCTTGGCATATTTCTGCTGCACTCTTTCCCGTTTGCTCATGCTTGTTTTCTTATAAGGTGTCCATATTGTCATTCCATGCCCCCCCCCCCTCCATTGTACTCACAACCACTCTATTTTCAAATCTCTCCTCCATTCTTAGCTTACCTCAAACTGGGAGTGTTCCTGCTCCCTTCCCATCTAAATTATACTGTTGTCTCTTTCAAACCTCACTTCAGTCTCATCTACTATGACTTCTGATCACTAACATCATTGTTAGAACAAACACTAAGCTTGTATAAACACTTTAAGACTTGTAATTTTAATTATATCCTCTGTATTACTTTTGTCTTTATCTATATTTTAACATTTGTGTTTTTAAGCGTATGCTCCCTAATTTTGTATTTTTGTATTTGTATTTTAAATTATATATTTATGCTTTTGTATACTGTATATTCCACATTGTACTTATGTTATACTCTAACTACTTTTGCAGCTTTTTTCCCGGGCCTCCACTGAAAATGGGCTCTGATTGGCCCAGTGGACTTCCCCGGTCATCAAACTGGAAATAAATAAATATGGTCGAAACCATATGTTCGAACTTGCAAAAGTTTGAATATGTAAAAAAAAATAATATAAAAGAAGAGAAAAGTTAGCTGATGGTGGTAAGCAGGGGGGAAGCCACCCTGCACCCCCCACACCCCCCGCTTTTTAAATATACCAACTCCGAGATCACACTGCAGTGTAGTTTCTGCACTGTAGTGCAATCTCGGAGTTAGTATATTTAAAGAGTGGGGGGTACAGGGGGGGCTTGCCCACCCTGCTTACAGTAGTTAGTTAGGCTTTTTATTTATTTTAGATGTTCAAATTTTTGAAACTTTGAACATATGGGTTCAACCTTATTACGTTTAAAGTTGCAAAAATTTGATTACATAATAGGAACCCTGAGTCAACCCAGTAAGTAAGGATCTGGGAACATGTGTAGACAGCAATCTGACCTTTGACCAACATGTAGCTAAGATAGTAAGAATCTCATTCTCATACCCAAGTTATAGGTAAGAGAATGGCATCCAGGTCCAAGGAAGTTATAGTACCACTCTACTTGGTCCTTATCAGACCTATCATTGAGTACAATGCCCCCTTTGGCATGTAACTAACCAGACACTTGCAATAGTTGGAGTGCCCACAAAGGTCTCTCAGCAGGAGAATTCAGGGCATGAATACCCTGCCCTATGCTGTTCATCTAAAGGCTCTGTCTATATTTTCAGCCTCCTACAGGTTACTGAAAAGGGATCTCTGCCTGGCTTGGAGGGCTTCCTCAGACCCAGCCCTTATGGATCTGTTGCACATGTGCAAAGCAAATAGCACCAGAAACACTAGATCCAGGGATCTGAACTCCACCTGTAACATAAACAAAACATGTTGGAAAGACAAGATATATGTCCCAAAGGACCCCACATTATGGAATAGGCTCCCCGTCCATATAAAACAGAGTTCACCCCTAACCCAATTAAAAATGAAACTTTGACAACTGGATGAGAAATCCTAAATTTACCCCCAGTCTGGCCCCCATGTCCCTTATGGACAGAGGCTGTTAATATGGAAAGTATTACGGATGGCACAGTGGTGCAGCAGTAACATTGTTGCCTCACAGCAAGAGGTTCTCTGGTTCGATTCTTGGCTGGAGTGCCTTCTGTGTGGAGTCTGCATGTCCTCCCTGCATTCATGTGAGTTTCCTCTGGGAGCTCTGGTTTCCTCCCATGTTCAAAGACATGCATCTGGAATGTTTCTCCCCCAGCCTCCACTGAAAATTGGCTATATTCCAAGTCGGACTTTCCCAGTTAACAAATAATAAATAAATAATAAAATAAATGATCCTAACACCCCCATACAGATCTTAGTTAACTCCCTACTAACATGTCCCCATACAGATGCCAATGATACTCAGGACCCAAATGTTTTTGGGTACGTGGCTAGGTTTGTTAGGACCATAGTGGTCATTAACCTAGTAACAACCTATGAACCTATTCCCAATGGAAAACAAGTGATGTACAATTTATTATGCATAAAATAAGACATAGACATTGACTGTGTATAAGCACCCATTTTTTAAAATTGGATAAGCGACAGGCCCTATTATCAATGGCTTATCCGCCCACCACCAACTCAGTCCTTTTAACTCATTAATACCTGCTTGCAGTCAATTAATGGCACGTTACATTCCTGACTGTTAGCAGTCTGGAGAACAATTGATTGGATTTCATTTCACAGTAAAAGTAAATTTAAGTGTAAGAAAAAATCTTTTTATAAAACATGTAAATCAGCTTTTTGCCTTACATGTTTGGTTAAATCATTGTGCTATATTTAAACTGCTTAATCACAGCACTGACTACTGCAAATTACATACCATGATTTACACTGTAACAAAGGCATTTTGTCTATTCTCTCTCTTTCAAGCACTGTAAGCTTGAGTGAAACAACACAGCAAACACAAGTAGTGCTATAGGACTAAAGCAACAATCAACACTGTAACTGGAATGAATTAAGTTATGCCTGTGCTACGCACTGATTACCTCAGTTACTGTTTTTGACCTGACTATCTCTTTAAGAAAGGAATGTTAATTATCTACCTCCCCTTCTGTTAAATAATACTTCATTATATCTCACTGGAATCCCTTCCAAACATGGCTACTTTGTTTTCTTTTGTTATTGTACATCTTATACTTTACATTGCTTGCGTTTTAATCCTAAAATGCTTGATTCTAGTTTTTTGTTTACTCAAGCATAGCTTTGAGTTTGTTAACAGAAGTGATAATTAAATGAGCTTTATGCTGCTTGCCTGTCAGTAACATTAGTAAGATTAAGTTGTTTCAACTTGTTGCATGTCATTTGTTTTATTGCTTCCGGTTCCATACGATTGACAAATGTGCATTCTCTCACTGCAAAGTGTCAGCTGCTTTCCTGAGGCTTGCTTAAGTAAGATAAACTATTACCTATGCTGGTTAATGTTCATAGGTTCATAGGTAGATACTAGGCTATCTGCCCTAGGGCATTTATAAGCCTAGCCAGAGTGTATTTGGCTTCTGTCTCCCTATTAGATTAGCCTACTGTGCCTCTGTAAAGTAGGTCACAGAAGGTACCCTTTTAAGATAAGTTTACTGTGCCTCTGTCTAGCAGGGACACAGAAGAGATCCCAGGGGTGAATTTGCGATTTCCCATCCACGCGTCCAGATTTCGCTTGAAGAGGGTCAGTGAGGGGCTATGTCTAACATGAATCGGGATTCTATTCCAGAGTGAGGGGAGCCTCTGGGAAATGAATCTGTCCCTCCAGCATGTCCTATTTATTTTAGTGCTGAGGTTTAGGTCCCTGGAGCATGCAGCTCTAACTGTGATGATAATAACTACCTGACAAAATTATATTACATTTCAATTAAATGTTTTGGGAACCTTTTGATGCATCTTCTATGTATTGTGTCAATATCTGATCTAATGCAGAGTTAGTTATTCTTTGGGGCAGCTTGATCTGTGTCCTCACTACCATATTAAATAATATGCTTTGGTTGTCAGCTGTTCTGTTTTTAGTTTACAGAGCATTTTACAATATAATGCAGATATTATTCTAAGATTTCAGGTGTCTGTTTTATGGGGAATGATCTCATTTCAGAGCACTTAATAGTGGAAGAGTTCTAAAATGCTTTATGTCCAAATTACACTCACTGACACTATTGGTTGTAGGGCTTCAAAAAGATAAGTCCAGTACCACCTCTTTGCATTTATTCTGTGATGAAGTTATATATTATACATCCAGACTAGACATGGTGATTAAATGACTTAACTAGCATGATTAGTTAAAAACCTTAAGATTATTTTTTTAATTGTGAGATTAAAAAATGAAAAATTAATCTTGAAAATTTAAGTTAGCTGCCAGGAAGTGATTTATTGTCTTTGAATTTCCTGAAATAAAGTGCTGAAAAACTTCAGGTTTTATATTCTTCTTTGTTCTGTGCTCTTTGACTTTGTTCTACATGCTGCCGGTACAAAAACCTTTCAGTTTCCTTATTCACTAAGTTTGTTGTTTAATTAATTTCTGTATTTGTTTTCTGAACTGGAGTACTGATCTCCATGGTCCTTTTTCAGACTCAGCCCCAGAATAGTGTCTGGTTAAGTGATTTGTTCAAAGTCACACAGTAAGGCAATGGGGGCTTTGGGACTCAAACCTTGCACCATTGGACTACAGGCAACAGGTCATTAACAGCTCCTTGGTCCTCTAAGCCAAATGCCAGGCTTGTTGTAAAGCACTTGTAAATATTGTAAATTACTGTAGTTACAGGAAGATTAAAAGCAAGATTAACTAAGGGTTATTTTGTAATCATTAGATGCAGCGATTAGCATTGTCGCCTCACAGCAAGAGGTTCGCCGGTTCGATCCTCAGCTGGGGTGCTTTCTGTGCGGAGTCTGCATGTCCTCCCTGTGGTCGTGTGGGTTTCCTCCCACATCCCAAAGACATGCTGTAGGTGGATTGGACACACTAAACTGGCCTTAGGCATGAGTGTGTGCATGTGTGTGCCTTCCGTGGAAGGTTGGGTGCTGGGCGAGCATCTTGACACCGTAAAAACTCGACTGCCAATCATGAGCGGACAGGTTATCCACTGTGGTGACCCCTAACTGGGAGAAGAAGATGAAGATTAATCTTGATTAAAAATTGTAATTGTTTAACAGTTCATCCACACTGTGGTACAGTTAAGTTTCCTTACCATCATTTTCTGTAAATAGAATTTCATTGCAATGATTTGTTCAAGTTGTCCATAGATATTGGCAATCAGAATATTTTAACATTGTAACTGAATAAATACAACTGGGCTATTCTTGAGTTGTCAACAACAAATAACTTAAATAATTCACTGGTTTGTGCTTGCTAATAATTTGATATGCTGAATAATAAACTATGTCCTGAATATTGAACAGACCATAATCAATGACATATAGAGAGATTGTTTGCATTTATTTAGCTTAAGTATTTTCTCACTTATTATTGTGTTGTCATCTTAAATATGACCTGCTAGAGAGACTTTAGATGTAATGGATTTGTTCTATGATAGTGCCTGTTGCTGATCCCTTGGACTTTTTATTCTTTGAGGACCCCGGTCTATGTTTTTTACCATATTAGGGGGACTAGAATTTGAAAGAGTTATAGGGGTTCACAACGTCTACCTGAAAAATCACAATGACAGGACTTCTCCCTATGTGACATTCCCATGGAGCCCACTGTTTACTAACAGGTACAAGGAGAGACCTGCACCCTACTGTAACAATGTAAGGCCACTATGGAATAAATCAGCCATTACCTATGACGTGCTGTCTGCTAGTGACTCTTAACCAGAACATCAGCAAATGTGGAAACAGTGGAGTGTAAAACAGAAGGCACATGGAATGAAACTAAGTACAGACAAGACAGATGGCATAGCAGCAAGTGGTTGTGGTGGTGGTGGGGGTCAGAAGAAGCTGAAACTGAAATACAAGGGAAAACAGTGGAACAGGTTAACAGCTTTAAGTATTTGAGAGGGTGGTTGAGGAGAAGGAAAGTCTGAATGAATAGGTCAAAGCTAGGTTCAGAGGGTGTCATTGATAGTGTGTGTGACAGAAGAATGCCAAAGAAAGTGAAACATAAAGTCTGCAAAAAAAGTGGTGCAACCAGTACTACTATATGGTTCAGAAACCTGGGCAGTGAAGGTAGAGCAGCTGATGAATCTATAGCTATTTGAAAGAAATTGCCCTAGATGGGTAGTAGGATGCAAATTGTGGGACAGAAAAAGAAATGAGGACATCAGGGCAGAAGCCAAAGTACCTCCAATTGTAGAGAAGGTCAAAAAGAACAGATTACCATTGTTCGGGCACATGTGCAGAAAAGCAGTCGAAAATCTGGTGAAAAAGATTTGGGAGAAACAGAAAGAAGGCAAGAAGAAATTAGGGTGTCCAGCAAAACAGTTGGATAGACTGTGTGAGAGCAAACACCCAACAGTCAGGCATGATCACTGAAGAAGGTTGGAGAGTGGCACTTAATTCATAAAGGTGGCAATAGTTGAAAAGACACCTTAATCCCATGTAGAAAATGGGAATACGAGGGCTGATGATGAGGATGATAGTGCTGAATGCTGGTTACCTTGCATTTTATAGTAGAGACCTATTGTAAAATGGCCCTAATATGACCATTTCACCAGTTTTCTCTGTTATTCAGTGCTATGGATGAGATACAATCTGTAGAGGTAGGCTTATGCTTTAGTTTTTTATATAAAGTGGTTCAGATTTCTTCTGGATCTGTCAATTAATATTAGTATGCTATGGAAGTAGGAACAAACTGCTAATTCCTTCTTGTTTATCATCTGCCCAATAAAAGTAAAGTTTTCTAGCAAACCCTCAGAGATTTTCTCACTGAGTCAGTGATGGATTACTCAGATTATACAGTTTGTTTTCACTTACATCTATGCTAACTGTTCCTTTCAATTATGAAATGTCCTAGGTTTGTTCAGGCAGTTGCTTATGATACTCACAGTAAAGGATGTTAACCTGATCTGATATTATATATATATATATATATATATATATATATATATATATATATATATATATGTATATAAACACACATGGCTGACCTTAGGTAAACTGGCACCCTAGGCAAAAGGCTCCATGGCACTCCATCCCCCATCGCCCAACCAGTCCTGGCCTACTCACACTATTCACATTACATTTTTTCTCTCTTTCTTACTCTTCAGTTTATTTCTCTGAAGTCATTTCTTCATTAATTCATTCAACATATTTTTATCTAGGCACGACTGTATTCTGGTAACTTCAGCATTAATCCATGAGATTTCTAGATGCTCTGAGATGAATTTTAGTTTTTCAAACAACCTTTTTCCATCTAGTCATTGCCCAAACAAAATCCATGACCAAAGAGTCTTAACTCTTTGACTTTTACATTTTTTCCTGCATTCTTTCAGCACATCCAGACTAAACAAGGCTATATTGTCCAGATTTTTGCCTCAATTTTTTGATCTATTCCTCATAAAATGTTAGGTTTTTGCCTCATATTTTTAATCTATTCCTCATAAAATGTTAGGTTTTCTGGCAAATCACTGAGGATTGAGGTCACTAAATAATGATGCACATTTGAATTTCTAACTTCATATCCTTTGGAAAATGCATGCTAACACATGTCCTGGCATTCTAGCAACTTTCTAAGAGCAATACGTAAAATCTGTCCCTATTTTTGGGTCTTTGTTTCCCCATTATTTTAGGCTTTATCCAGATTTCCTGCATTTAGACATTGAAACATATGAGTACACTGTAATAAATGCAATGGAAATAACTGTGTTAAGCTGAGGTGGGTGGGGCTCTAGAAGTTCTGAGATGGATTTTAGAGGGTTTGTAAACCTTTTCATCCAATGATGGCCTAAACACAAATCATAACTAAGGAAAGCAATTCAGTCTTCTAAAACTTTCGTTTTTCCTGCATCCTTTCAGCACAGCCTAAATGGCCAAGACTACACTGTATTAACCAAATTAAACTGGGGGTCTGGGGGCTGCTAGATATCCAGAAGCCATGGTGTTACAGATTTTTTGAGGTGCATTTTAGACCTTTTTCCCAACCTTTTGATGCAATGATGGCCTGAACAAAAATCATGTGTATAGAAAAGAAATTCAGTGATTGTTTAAATTAAGACACACTAATGGAGTTTGCGCAGATATGGGCATGCCGATTTGACTGACACCCAGATAGGCTGTCAGTTACGTATGTTTGATGGTGGGACAATTTGTCAATATAATTAATTTTGCATTCAAGTGTCCTAAAGTAAACAATCACTGAGACATCTGCTCGCATCAACCAAGGGGGCTGCTGCCCCCGCACTGCCTGCCATACGTAGTTTTAAGTGAATTGCGAGCCTACTGGGGAGAAGTTCATGGGTCAGAAGCCCCCCCAATGTACATTACACTATCTTTTTAATCTCTCATTTCCTAAAGCACAAAAAATTAAAAAAAAAATAACAATAACAAAAATTATAGTAGTTCTCTGAATAAACTACCCTTTAAGTGGTTGGCAATCATCTGGAATCCTTGCAGCCTTGACTCGACACACATCACACAGGGGGTAGCGCTTACTACTGCTCATCCTGGTATGTCCAAAGTAATCGATTTCAGAAATTCAATCCTTTTTTTATTTTAAGGAAGAACTACGATGTATCAAAGATTTAATGCTCAAACCTGACATGACACTAGTACATAATAAATTGAGAAGACAAATGCTTGTGAGGATACTTAGATCATATCTGGAAATAATACCTGCCCCCATCTCCCCCCTCCTCAAAATAGGTAGTCACTTTCTGTGCATTCTCCCTGATGTTAAATAGGGATTAAATTTAAGGTTCAAATGTCTACAATCATATTTTAAGCTGCTGCTGTCATATTTATATACAGCATGATT
This sequence comes from Protopterus annectens, assembly GCF_019279795.1. NCBI lineage: Eukaryota > Metazoa > Chordata > Ceratodontiformes > Protopteridae > Protopterus > Protopterus annectens. The sequence continues at coordinate 414,130,464 of NC_056740.1, read as the reverse complement.
TCACACTCCAAATCCCACAAATGACAGACACCTTCTGTGTACCTTTCTGATGTCAGATTGAAGTAAACCTGAAAAAACAAGTATATATTTGCTGTCAGACATATATAAATAGCAGCTTATTTGCTCTCCTTCAAAAGATAGCCACTTGTAAATGCATCACATGTTTGAATGTGATAAAATGAAAACAAAAATAATTATTAGAGCAATGTTTACAACTACTTACTTTTGAATACAGTACAGTACTCCTGCACAAGCTGCAATGATTCTTTGTGCACCTCTGATTACAGCAATGTTTACAACTACTTACTTCTGAATACAGTACAGTGCTCCTGTACAACAACAATGATTCTTTGTGTACCTCTGATTACAGCAACGTTTACAACTACTTACTTCTGAATACAGTACAATGCTCCTGCACAAGCTGCAATGATTCTTTGTGTACCTCTGATTAAAGCAATGTTTACAACTACTTACTTCTGAATACAGTACAGTGCTCCTGTACAAGCTACAATGATTCTTTGTGTATCTCTGATTACAGCAACGTTTGCAACTACTTACTTCTGAATACAGTGCAGTGCTCCTGTATGAGCTACGATTCTTTGTGTTCCTCTGATTACAGCAATGTTTACAACTACTTACTTCTGAATACAGTACAGTGCTCCTGTACAATCTACAATGATTCTTTGTATACCTCTGATTACAGCAACATTTACAACTACTTACTTCAGAATACAGTACAGTGCTCCTGCACAAGCTGCAGTGATTCTTTGTGTCCCTCTGATTACAGCAACATTTACAACTACTTACTTCTGAATACAGTACAGTGCTCCCGTACAAGCTACAATGATTCTTTGTGTACCCCTGATTACAGCAATGTTTACAACTACTTACTTCTGAATACAGTACAGTGCTCCTGCACAAGCTATAATGATTCTTTGTGTACCTCTGATTACACTAACGTTTAAAGCTACTTACTTCTGAATACAGTACAGTGCTCCTGTACAAGCTACAATGATTCTTTGTGTACCTCTGATTACAGCAACATTTATAACTACTTACTTCTGAATAGAGTACAGTGCTCCTGTACAAGCTACAATGATTCTTTGTGTACCTCTGATTACAACAATGTTTACAACTACTTACTTCAAAATACAGTACAGTGTTCTTGCACAAGCTACAATGATTCTTTGTGTACGTCTGATTACAGCAATGTTTACAACTACTTACTTCTGAATACAGTACAGTGCTCCTGCACAAGCTGCAATGATTCTTTGTGTACCTCTGATTACAGCAACATTTACAACTACTTAGTTCTGAATACAGTACAGTGCTCCTGTACAAGCAACAGTTATTCTTTGTGTACCTCCGATTACAGCAATGTTTACAACTACTTACTTCTGAATGCAGTACAGTGCTCCTGTACAAGCTACAATGATTCTTTGTGTACCTCTGATTACAGCAACATTTACAACTACTTACTTCTGAACACAGTACAGTGCTCCTCACAAGCTGCAATGATTCTTTGTGTTCCTCTGATTACAGCAACGTTTACAACTGCTTACTTCTGAATACAGTACAGTGCTCCTGTACAACTACAATGATTCTTTGAGAACCTCTGAATACAGTAATGCTTGCAACTACTTACTTCTGAATACAGTACAGTGCTCCTGCACAAGCTACAATGATTCTTTGTGTACCTCTGATTACAGCAATGTTTACAACTACTTACTTCTGAATACAGTACAGTGCTCCTGTACAAGCTACAATGATTCTTTGTGTACCTCTGATTACAGCAACATTTACAACTACTTACTTCTGAATACAGTACAGTGCTCCTCACAAGCTGCAATGATTCTTTGTGTTCCTCTGATTACAGCAACGTTTACAACTGCTTACTTCTGAATACAGTACAGTGCTCCTGTACAACTACAATGATTTTTTGTGAACCTCTGATTACAGCAATGTTTACAACTGCTTACTTCTGAATACAGTACAGTGCTCCTGCACAAGCTACAAAAATTCTTTGTGGACCTCTGATTACAGCATTTACAACTACTTAATTCTGAACACAGTACTGTGCTCCTGTACAAGCTACAATGATTATTTGTGTACCTCTGATTACAGCGTTTACAACTACTTACTTCTGAATACAGTACAGTGCTCCTGTACAAGGTACAATGATTCTTTGTGTACCTCTGATTACAGCAATGTTTAGAACTACTTACTTCTGAATACAGTACAGTGTTCCTGCACAAGCTACAATGATTTTTTGTGTACTTCTGATTACAGCAATGTTTACAACTACTTACTTCTGAATACAGTACAGTGCTCTTGCACAAGCTGCAATGATTCTTTGTGCACCTCTGATTACAGCAACGTTTACAACTACTTACTTCTGAATACAGTACAGTGCTCCTGTACAAGCTACAACGATTCTTTGTGTACCTCTGATTATAGCAACGTTTACAACTACTTACTTCTGAATACAGTACAGTGCTCCTGCACAAGCTACAATGATTCTTTGTATACCTCTGATTATAGCAATGTTTACAACTACTTACTTCTGAATACAGTACAGTACTCCTGCACAAGCTACAATAATTCTTTGTGTACCTCTGATTACAGCAATGTTTACAACTACTTACTTCTGAATACAGTACAGTGCTCCTGCACAAGCTACAATGATTCTTTGTGCACCTCTGATTACAGCAATGTTTACAACTACTTACTTCTGAATACAGTACAGTGTTCCTGCACAAGCTACAATGATTTTTTGTGCACCTCTGATTACAGCAATGTTTACAACTACTTACTTCTGAATACAGTACAGTGCTCCTGCACAAGCTACAATGATTCTTTGTGTACCTCTGATTATAGCAATGTTTACAACTACTTACTTCTGAATACAGTACAGTGCTCCTGCACAAGCTACAATAATTCTTTGTGTACCTCTGATTACAGCAATGTTTACAACTACTTACTTCTGAATACAGTACAGTGCTCCTGCACAAGCTACAATGATTCTTTGTGCACCTCTGATTACAGCAATGTTTACAACTACTTACTTCTGAATACAGTACAGTGCTCCTGCACAAGCTACAATGATTCTTTGTGCACCTCTGATTACAGCAATGTTTACAACTACTTACTTTTGAATACAGTACAGTGCTCCTGTACAAGCTACAATGATTCTTTGTGTACCTCTGATTACAGCAATGTTTACAACTACTTACTTCTAAATACAGTACAGTGCTCCTGCACAAGCTGCAATGATTCTTTGTGTACCTCTGATTACAGCAATGTTTACAACTACTTACTTCTGAATACAGTACAGTGCTCCTGTACAAGCTACAATGATTCTTTGTGTACATCTGATTATAGCAAAGTTTACAACTACTTACTTCTGAATACAGTACAGTGCTCCTGCACAAGCTACAATGATTCTTTGTGTACCTTTGATTACAGCAATGTTTACAACTACTTACTTCTGAATACAGTACAGTGCTCCTGTACAAGATACACTGATTCTTTGTGTACCTCTGATTACAGCAATGTTTACAACTACTTACTTCTGAATGCAGTGCGGTGTTCCTGCGCAAGCTACAATGATTCTTTGTGTACCTTTGATTACAGCAACATTTACAACTACTTACTTCTGAATACAGTACAGTGCTCCTCACAAGCTGCAATGATTCTTTGTGTTCCTCTGATTACAGCAACGTTTACAACTGCTTACTTCTGAATACAGTACAGTGCTCCTGTACAACTACAATGATTCTTTGTGAACCTCTGATTACAGCAATGTTTACAACTACTTACTTCTGAATACAGTACAGTGCTCCTGCACAAGCTTCAAAAATTCTTTGTGTACCTCTGATTACAGCAACGTTTACATCTACTTAATTCTGAATACAGTACTGTGCTCCTGTACAAGCTACAATGATTCTTTGTGTACCTCTGATTACAGCGTTTACAACTACTTACTTCTGAATACAGTACAGTGCTCCTGTACAAGGTACAATGATTCTTCGTGTACCTCTGATTACAGCAATATTTACAACTGCTTACTTCTAAATACAGTACAGTGTTCCTGCACAAGCTACAATGATTCTTTGTGTACCTCTGATTACAGCAATGTTTACAACTACTTCCTTCTCTATACAGTACAGTGCTCTTGCACAAGCTGCAATGATTCTTTGTTTACCTCTGATTACAGCAATGTTTACAACTACTTACTTCTGAATACAGTACAGAGCTCCTGTACAAGCTACAATGATTCTTTGTGTACCTCTGATTATAGCAACGTTTACAACTACTTACTTCTGAATACAGTACAATGCTCCTGCATAAGCTACAATGATTCTTTGCGTACCTCTGATTATAGCAATGTTTACAACTACTTTCTTCTGAATACAGTACAGTGCTCCTGCACAAGCTACAATGATTCTTTGTGTACCTCTGTTTACAACAATGTTTACAAGTACTTACTTCTGAATACAGTACAGTGCTCCTGCACAAGCTACAATGATTATTTTTGTACCACTGATTACAGCAATGTTTACAACTACTTACTTTTGAATACAGTACAGCACTCCTGTACAAGCTACAATGATTCTTTGTGTACCTCTGATTACAGCAATATTTACAACTACTTACTTCTAAACACAGTACAGTACAGTGCTCCTGCACAAGCTACAATGATTCTTTGTGTACCACTGATTACGGCAATGTTTACAGCTACTTACTACTGAATACAGTACAGTGCTCTTGCACAAGCTGCAATGATTCTTTGTGTACCTCTGATTACAGCAACGTTTACAACTACTTACTTCTGAATACAGTACAGTGCTCCTGTACAAGCTACAATGATTCTTTTTGTTCCTCTGATTATAGCAATGTTTACAACTACTTACTTCTGAATACAGTACAGTGCTCCTGTACAAGCTACAATGATTCTTTGTGTACTTCTGATTACAGCAAAGTTTACAACTACTTACTTTTGAATACAGTACAGTGCTCCTGCACAAGCTACAATGATTCTTTGTGTACCTCTGATTATAGCAATGTTTACAACTACTTACTTCTTAATACAGTACAGTGCTCCTGCACAAGCTACAAGGATTCTTTGTGTACCTCTGATTACAGCAATGTTTACAACTACTTACTTCTGAATACAGTACAGTGCTCCTGCAGAAGCTACAATGATTCTTTGTGTACCTATGATTACAGTAATGTTTACAACTATTTACTTTTGAATACAGTACAGTGCTCCTGCACAAGCTACAATGATTCTTTGTGTACCTCTGATTACAGCAATGTTTACAACTACTTACTTCTGAATACAGTGCAGTGCTCCTGTACAAGCTTCAATGATTCTTTGTGTACCTCTGATTACAGCAATGTTTACAACTACTTACTTAGTGCTCCTGCACAAGCTACAATGATTCTTTGTGTACCTCTTATTACAGCAATGTTTACAACTGCTTACTTCTGAATACAGTACAGTGCTCCTGCACAAGCTGCAATGATTCTTTGTGTACCTCTGATTACAGCAACGTTTACAACTACTTACTTCTGAATACAGTACACTGCTCCTGTACAAGCTACAATGATTCTTTGTGTTCCTCTGATTACAGCAACATTTACAACTACTTACTGCTGAATACAGTACAGTGCTCCTGTACAAGCTACAATGATTCTTTGTGTACCTCTGATTACAGCAATGTTTACAAGTACTTACTTCTGAATACAGTACAGTGCTCCTGTACAAGCTACAATGATTCTTTGTGTACTTCTCTGAAGTTTGTGAGGAAAGTTAAAGAAATAATGCCCATGCTGTCCTCAGTCCAACACAAGATATAGTGACCGCTGAGGTTTGGAGGAATGTTAAAAAAATGACATTGTTCCCAGCATCCACACAAGTACAGTGACATTCTATATTCACCTGTAGGCAGGGCTGGATTTTGACTAGGTGGGGGTTCAGGGCAAGGGCAATGTCCCTGTGGATTACCATATTAATAGCAACACCCTAAGCTCTAAATCAGTGGTGAGAGATTTAGCAACACAGGTTGACAGCAACCTTTCCTTTGATCACCATGTCTCCACATTGGTTAGGAAGGCCTTCTACATTGCTCAACCCATATGCAAGGATCTATCTTCCAAAACAAAAGAGGATATAAAATCCCTGTACTCTTCACTCATCAGGCCATAAATAGAGTACAATGCTGCCTTTAGTATGTACCTTACCAGGAACCTACAACAGCTAGAGAGATCTCAAAGGTTTCTCAGAAAGAAAATTCCAGATCTTCTACACAAGTCATACGTGGACAGACTGAAATCATTGCCACTATACTCTGTATCATATAGACTACTCAGAGGCAACTTGTGCCTTGCATACAGATAAACCTCTGATCCTGTGTTAGTGGCTATGCTACACATTTGTAAGTCTAATGGTACATGATTCACTCACTCTAGGGACCTTAGCCTAGTCTGCGACATCAACAGAACTTGCTGGAGAGACAGATATGTCTCACAGAGGTTACCTCTCCTCTGGAACAAACTTCTAATTCTAGTTAAGCAGGGCCCCTCATTGACCCTATTTAAGCATAACTTGGACAACTGGATGGGAAACTGAAAATTCACCCCGGAGGGTTTACCCATGTCCCTCTTGTATAGTGGCAGTTGTTGCTGATTTAGATCAGCTTGTAATCACTGACCATATCTTTAGGCCCTATAGGCAGCAAAGGTTGAACTTGGTTAGGCTTGTAAGAGCCATAGGGCCATTAACCTGGTAACCTCCTATGATCCTTTGATCCTATTCCTTGAACTCTGCAGAATGTCTTCCTTCAAGCTCACCTTCATGCTAACATTTGAAAGCTGAGAGGTCTCAACTCCTGTCACCTTGCAACTTTTAAACTCAGTGTGAGTTATATGAAATCAAGTTCAGCATCTCACTGCTGGAATGCCCAATGTTCTACAGGAGCATTTTCCTTGTATAGGTTATAGGGTCATAGGAGGTTACTAGGCTAATGGTTCTAGGACCTTTACAAGCCTAGCCATGTTATACCTGTATTCCCAAATTGACCTTGGTTAGATGGTCGTTATTCGCTGAGCAAGTCTATGATCAGCATCGACTGTAGTTTTAAGGTCAACAAAGTCTTAGCTGAATATCTGGAAGTTGACTAGAGAGAAAGCAATATAGTTCAATCAATTACTCAGGACTCAAATACCTAAGAAAGAAGAAGAAATAGGTGAAGTTGCAGATAATGGCAATTATAGTGTGATGCTTTTTTTTTTTTTTTTTATTAATTATTTTAGAGCAAAGAAACATTGCTATAACACAGATAAACAGGGATAAAGCACCCCTGCAATAACAAAAAGCACTGCACCCTAGGCCAGCCTTGAACATTGATAGCAATCAGACTACAGTGTAATGATAAGGCATTATTCATAACCTCAGCATATACCCTACACCAGGGTTGTGATAGCGTGGAAAAGAGTGCATTCAGATAGCAGTTGGAGGATCTATTAGATAAAGCAGGACAACGTGAACTGCTGTTTATAATAGATTACCTGAATACACATATTGTTACAAGTAGAACAGGATATGAAGACTGCCTCTGCCTTGGTCCGCATGGATGGGACAACAGGAATAAAGAAGGTGAGGCCATTCTAGACTTCTGCCTGGTAAATGGTTTGGTTTAGTAAGAGAGACAGTCACAAGTCTACATACAAGGGCAGCCAACATGCAACTCAGGCAGACTTCCTCCTAGTAAGGAAAGGACATTGGGGTGGAATCAGTGATTGCAAAGTCATCCCCAGTGAAACAGTCTTCCCACAGCATAAACCACTGTTTGCCATAATCAGCTGCAAGTAGTAGTTAGACATGGTTTTAAGGTCAACAAAGTCTTAGGTGAAGGCCTGGAAGTTGACTGGATAGAACACACAAGAGTTCAATGAATCACTCAGGGCTCAAGCAAGGAAGAAAGAAGAGGAAACAGGTGGAGCTGCAGAAGAATAGCAGTGCCTCAAAACAGCATGTGAGAGGACTATAGAACTGATATGCGGCAGAGCCGTCTATGGAAATAAAGTACATATGGAAAGCTGTTGGTGGAATGCAGAAGTCCAGGAAGTCTTCAAAAGGAAGAAGTAGTGCAGGAAAAAGTGGGAGATAGAAAAGACAGACCAGGCTAAGAAGGAATACAAGCTGGCTAACAAGGAGGCTCACAGAAGAATTGAGTGAACCCTGCCTACTGACAGTCAGAATGTTGACCATGGACATTACTGACTGTCCAAACCTGCCCCCTCCCTTCTGGATCCATGTTAATACTTGATCCTGGGTCTGGAGTGGTAGGGAGTTTCAGTGTTTGCTGTGTATTTCAGGCATGTTGGTTTTTGACATTCAGACTTTTGCTGTAAGGGTGAGGTAATTGGATGACTTGACATTCCAAGTGTTAAGCATATGATAGTAAATCTATCAGACAGAGACACAAACACTTGCATGCACCACACACACACACACACACACACACACACACACACACACACACACACGCACGCACACACATTGCACACACACACACACACGTGAATGCTACATTGTTGACTGACTACACCTCAGATGTTTCACTGTGATGAAATGAATGAAAAAAAAATCATACAGTGTAAGGCATTGCAACTCCCTCCCCTCCAACCCATGTCTTTTAACTGTTTTGCATTTGTCTCTGAATTTTGCTGCATAGTTTTGCTATGTCCCTCATACAATGTTTGATGTGCTATTGAATCAGTAAGGATTATAGTCAAAAAATAATGTCAGATAACTTTTGTTTAGACATATGATAATAGATTGCCTCTTATAGATGAACAATTAGAGGTAAGCACTGTCATTGTCTCTGTCTCTGTGTGTCTCTGTCTCTCTTTCTCTCTCTCTCTCGCTCTCTCTCTCTCTTATCACACACTCAAACACACACACATGCATTACTTTTTTCTTTCTTTACTTTTTTGAAATACAGAAAAGCCATGTACCTAGATTGTAAAACATGGTGGCCATTTGCATTTTTCTGTCTGACCTTCTCGGCTGCTTAATATCCTGCCACTAAGTGGCGTACATACATTATCACCCTACTCAAGCTATATATATATATATATATATATATATATATATATATATATATATATATATATATATATATATATATATATATATATATATATATATATATATATATATATATATATATATATATATATATATATATATATATATATATATATATATATATATATATATATATATATATATATATATATATATATATAGATATAGACATGTATAGCTTATAGTCAGTCACTTGGATTGCCTGAGCTCATGATAGTTGCATGCAATTTTGAATGTTTAATTGCTCGTCACTTGTTCTGGATGCATTAAAGTGAAATATCAATATTTGTATGTGTCCGCTTAATATATAGTATCTTGTTACCTCCCATAGAAAGAGTCTTATAGGCTTAACATTGCCTGTCAGTTATCGCTTTCTTTTCGAGGTGTAATAACTGTGGAGTAAGAATAGAATAACAGTTAAATGGGGGTGGTGTGGGGTGCAGGGATACGTTGCCCGGGATAGGAAAAGAAAATTATAAGTGTTACATTTACTTATATTGTTCACAGTATCTAGTAGCTAATCTAAGATTGAAGGTGCTTGAACTTATGCAATGTGGTTGGTTGTGCTAATCTTCTCTGATCTGAGCCTGCTAAGCTTGATGCATTGAAGAGCACTCTCTCTGTATATAGATATTATAGATATACATATGCATATAAATGATATACATTTACTATAGAGTCATGACTATAATTACTACACACACACACACACACACATATATATATATATATATATATATATATATATATATATATATATATATAGGTAGATAGATATATAGATTAGATATAGATATAGATTAGATATATATATAGATATAGGTTCACAGGTTCATAGGTAAGTACTAGGCTATCTGCCAGAGGGCATCTATAAGTCTAGCCAGAATGTGTTGGCTTTCGCCGCCCCTTAGATTAGTTCCCTGTGCCTCTGTCAAGCAGAGCCATTAGTTCCCTGTGCCTCTGTCCAGCAGAGCCACTGCAGTGATCCCTGGGGTAAATTTTCCCATCCACTCGTCAAGGTTTCTCTTGAAGAGTGTTAGTGAGGGGCTCTACCTAATGTAGATTGGAATCCTGTTCCAAAGCATGAGGAGTTTCTGGGACAGGAATCTATCCCTCCAGCACATCCTATTTATCATTATGGTGAGGTTTAGATCCCTAGAGCGTGTGGCTCTCGGGATTTGTTTTTTTTTTTTAGGTTGAGCATGTCCATCAATTCTGGGTTGGACATGGCCTTGTATGTCAGGCAGAGATCACCTCTGAGTAGGCGGTATGCAACCGAGTACAGCTGGAGTTTCTTCAGTCAAGCTGCATAGGGCATCTGTTTGAGGCCAGTGATCCTTTTGGTGAGGTACTTCTGTGGCCTTTCCAGCTGTTGCAGGTGTCTTGTAATGTACATCCCAAATGGGGAGTTGTACTCTATGATGGGTCTGATGAGTGATGAGTAGAGGGGCACAATGACCTCATTTGTTCTAGATGCGAACCCTTTTGTAATTAGGTGGGCCACATAGAAGGATTTTCTAACCACCTTGGCAATATGATTATCAAAGGTGAGATTACTATCTACTTGGGTCCACAGATCCCTTATTACATTTTCTGTATTTAGGGGACTACCACATATGTGGTAGTTCGTGGGTACTTTGTTTTTTCCAAAGGGGATGACTATGCACTTTTTGGCATTTAGCTTCAGGCCATGATTTTGACTCCAGGTATCCGTCTTAGTGAGACCCTTCTGGAGGATGTCTGTATCAGCTGGAGAGTCAATTATAGCCCCTAGTTTGCAGTCATCTGTGAACTTGGTCAGCCATAATCCTCCTGTGCTTGCCTGTACCTCTGAGAAGTATATACCGAACAGGAGGGGTCCCAGGACTGAGCCCTCGGGGTCGCCACTTGTAACTGGTTTAGAGTCAGACCTAGAGCCTGCAACTCTCACCATGTGGGTTCTATCCATGAGCCAATTGGCAACCCATCTCATGAGGTAGGGGTTTATGTTCAGGCTGGTAAGCTTGTCTATAATACCAGAATAAGGAATGGTGTCAAAAGCCTTTGCGAGGTCTAGGTAGGCTGTGTGGACCTCCTTTCCCTCGTCTAAAGCCTTGGTAACTGTCTCAAAGTAGTCCACCAGGTTTATGTGGCATGATCTGCCCTTAACAAAGCCAAACTGGGTAGGGTCCAATGTTTGAAGGTTTCCAATGTCTCTGTTAATAAATTTCATGATGATGCACTCCATAGCCTTGCAGACCAGACTAGTCAGGCTTATAGGGCGATAGTTCCTGGGATCCGTTGTGACTCCACCTTTGTGGAGCAGGATAACTGTTGCTGTGTGCCACTCTGTGGGGTATGTAGCCTGTAGAGAGGCTGAGTTTGAACAGTGTGTTTAGGTGAGGGGTTAGTTCATCTTGGAGTTTGTGTAAGACACAGCCTGGGGCACAATCTGGTCCCACTGAAGCTGTATTTATGGCTTTGGATAGGGCTGTTTTAACTTGTGTGTCAGTGATTGCCGGGGCTCTACATTCTTCTGGTATGGTTATGGGCCCTTTAGGGGGTGAGAGCAGGGTGAAGTTTGCACTAAACCTGTCTGCCAGAATGTTGGCAATATCAGTCAGTTCATTGTATTTTGTGCCATTCTGCACTAACTCAGAGCAGATCTGAGAGTTTCCACTTAGGTTCTTGACATAGCTATAGAATGCTTTGTGGTTATCTTTGGAGTCCTTGGCAATTTTTCTTTTAAAGCTAGCCTTGGATGATTTTGAGGGATCGTAGTTTCTTGCTGATACTGATCAGGGATGTCTTCCCTTCTTGGGATTTTACTCTTTTCTGTACTAGTTTCCTCCTTCTGTTGTATAGCTTGTTTATGGCAGGGGTCCACCAGACTGGTTTCCTTTTCTTGGAGGAGTGAGTCTTGGTTTTGCTTGGGATAGCACGATCCATTCATTCTTGCAGGTGCTCATAGAGTGTCTTTGTAAGGATTCAGCAGCTTGGACAGCATTGTCCTTTAGCATGGGGGCTGTGAACCTTTCCACCTCAGACTTAAGTAACGTGAAGTTTACTTTTGAAAAGTTTTTCACAGTGGCTTCCTTGATTGAGGGTGGGGGCAGAATGTGGATATCCAGAGTGATTAGTCTATGGTCTGATCTAAACAGGGAGGGTTTGACCTCCGGTGTAGAACACTGGTCGCCAATGTTGATGATGACCAGGTCCAATATGTTGTCACCTCTGATGGGGGCATTGACCAGTAGATCCAGGACGTTTGAGTTTATAAATTCTAGGAAGCGTTGGGCAAGGGAGTTAGTACTTGAGTAGTTCCCCCAGTTAATGTCTGGGTAATTGAAATCACCCAATATTAGGGCATTTGGTAGGACCTCCATATTTTCCAGTGTCTCCAGAAACGTGGAATGGGGGTCCTGGGTCATGTTGGGTGATCTGTAGCAAGCTACAATTTGAAATGCAGTTTTACCCGTTGTTAGTTGCACATGGATGATCTCTGAGGCATTGTGCTGCGCCACATGTATATACATATACATATACATATACATATACCCCGGGATTCATGAAGCTCGGCGCAAGGCTGGCGTAAGGGCTGCGCCGGCGGTGCAGTGAATAGCCGGCGTAGCAGCGCCATATGCATATTAATGAGAGTGCGCCGCAACCACAGACACGTGCGTAGTGTACGTGAGCGAGCCCAAGTAGGATGCGTCCGGAGGCGTGTCTAAGCCGGCATGCGGTGAGCAACCTAATGTGCTGACTGCCACGGTCCGCCCATAATAGTAATGGCAGCAGCCAGGGCCCGTGCAGAATGAAACGCACGTAGAGTATGCAACATAGTACCCGTCCCAACTAAATGGAGAAGCAAATACAACCCACGAAGGCTTAAGTGTACCCGTCCAAGGAGCAAAGGATACGCATGAGACCGCGTTTGTCCCGCAATGCACCGTCAGTGGTTATACTCAGAGAAGGTGTACCGCAGCATGTCAGCGCGCCGCACCGACATAGGAGTAGCGACTAAGGTTACCACCTGTCCCACTTTGCGAGGGGCAGTCCCTCTATGGGCAGTTGTGTCCCGAAAAAACATATTAAAAATGGCAAATGTGCTAAGATTGTAGGACATAATGATATCCGTATTTAATGTAATGGTTGCATGAATTGGTTATGTCTGTAACTGAAATACCTAAATGTCACAAGAAACAGAATAAGCAACCAAACTGCCACAACAATAAGCTTTTATTTAGGCAAACAAGTGAAGTTCTATGCTATATAGTGACCGTGTGTATGTGTCGGCCCGTAAAATCAGATGTGAGTCCCGGAAATATCCCACCTTGGCAACTGGAAAGGTGGCAACCCCAATAGCGACATGGGCATGGTCACCAGGGTTACCAGCTGTCCCAATGTGCCATGGTCAGTCCCTCATCGTCCAGTTGTGTCCCTGCAAAATCGAAAAATGGAAAATGACCTGAGATTCCCTGCCAAAAATATTCCGCAATATACATGTAATAGTAGCATAAAACATATAATTTGTATATGAAACACATACATGGCATAAGAAACTGAATAAGGAACCCAAATGCTAACAGAATAAGCGTATAGTATGGCAAACAAGTGAAGTTCTGTCAACTCCACTTGCCGTGGGTATGTGTTGTCCTGCAAAATCCGAAGTTTCCACAAAACATGTCCCACTATGGGCATTGGAAAGGTGCCAACCATAATGGTCACAAGCAGTAGTGAGAGTACATAGCCGGGTAGCTGTGTTGACATAACAACAGGAAGGAACCAAGATACCTTAAACACAGGCAAACATGTGCATAGCAACATATCCCACACCCAGCAACGTCTCTGTCGCATACACTGGATGGCGTATGTTGAAGTGTAATATCCAGAAGCAGAACCCATGCATTCAGATGTAATACACAATAGCCTCATTGTAGCATGTAAGTCCCACCCATGTACACCTGTGCACCCAAACCTGCTAGCATCCGTGTGCAGCTATACACCTACACACAATGTGCATACCTGAAATGTGGTAAGATGTTTGTGTTAGGCAGTGCCACGTGGGCAAATACGTACCCCACATGTCACCAACCCACCTCAGGTACAGATATGGAAATGGCTGCATGTGAATGTGTCTGCAGAATGTGTACATCCCGCATGTGGTATGTACCCGTCCAAACCATATAGGTTTGCATACGACACGGTGCACATAACTGTACACATGTGGACAAGTCGGGTTGTTGAACCACCGCATCGATGATTAGCTATGCAGAGAAGTCGAACACATATAGCGTAACACGTGCCTACCAAACAGGACATCCTAACAGGGTGCTACAGGCAAAGAAGGGGAAGGTGGGACATCACATGTGGAGAGTAGCGTTGCCGGACGGCCAAATACACACGGTCAAGGTAAAGGACGGAACAACATGCATATGGCCGGATGGATGTTGTTCGAAACATATATATAGAAACACATATGAAGTGCCAGTTTAGACTCGAAATACTATATAATGCATTGAATTGTGCCGTACAATATGGCAGTAGAACTGATCATGCATGTAATTGGTGAAGCTAAGCTGTAGTGTGATGGAATTCTGACCCTGGCAGTAACCAGTACAGCAGGCTTATGTCTCTCAGCATTAATTATCTGCTGGGTTACAGAAAAATAAATGTATGTACATGCATAACATCACCCCTTCCCCTGAGGAGGATGGCCTTGTGAGCTCTATCGAAGATAAGAGTACAACTCCTTACCAGAGAGACAAAGCAACGTATTAAGAAATGAACTGACTACTGTATCGGAACAGTCCAGGGTCCTTGAAACAGCTACAATCACAGAAGGACACTGTAATTGACCAGGTGCCTTGCAAGGCTGTGTTATTCTCATGGGAAAACATTTTAAAAGCACGACCTCAGCACCCACGTATGTATAGACTATTGCGGACCATAGTGATGGAAATGCCCTGTGACCGACCACGTCAGTAAGGTGGGCAAAAGCTGATTGTAAACACTATATAAAGAAATTGCTTACTGTATAGAGTCAGACAAAACTCTCATACTTGGACTGTATATTATTTTGCCTGCCTGTGTACACTACTAAAACGTTGTGAACCCGAGCCTCCTGTGTTATTGACTGTCACTTAGAAAAGCCTACTGATAACTACAGTCTGGTTTTAACAACTTATTTGACATTGTGATCCTTCTTAGCCGGAATTCCCTTGGTAAGCTACAGGTCAGAGTGCATGGGTGGTTAG